>NC_056748.1:69527716-69682716 GCF_019279795.1 Protopterus annectens | reverse complement strand
CAAACAAAGGGTAAAATGTTACACGGACAAACTGTAAAAAAGATTTGGCTAAGTTAGAGCCTTTACTGTTTTACTGTATAATACCTTAAACTTCATGTAGTGGAGGCTGGGATATATGCACATAATTCAACAGGTAGGAGGTGTATAAAATGTATTTCATTATTTTTGTTTTGATAAAAAGAAGTTATGTTCTTACCATAACATTCCATCTGTGAGGCTGATCTTCACTCATTTAAGACAGATGGGTCTCAGTTCCGTCCTTGGAACTGACTTGGCTGATATAACAAGCTCGCTCCAGCCAGAAAATTCTCGGGCTAAGGTTACCCATAGTGCCCATCTCCTCAGATCGAGTTTGCCCATAAGGAAAAGAAAGCTGAGGCTTTGTCTGAGCAAATGCCCTATCATGTAACCAAGACCAAATCCGAACCTCCAGGAGCCTTTCGGAGGGGGTAGGAGGGTGGGATGTCATGAATGAATGAAGATCAACAACACAGATGGAACTTTATGGTAAGAACATAACTTCTTTATCTGATGTTGTTAATCTTCACTCATTCATGACGGATGGAACAGAGTCCCTAGCTACTCTACGTCCTGGGAGGCCCTATGGAAGGATATTTCTGAGCACCATTGAGCCAAAGGATGCTCTCCCCTGGAGACCAAATCCAATTTGTAATGAGTGATAAAGGTATGAGGGGTAGCCCAAGTGGCTGCTGAGCAAATGTCATCCATAGAAGCTCTGGAATGAAAGGCTACTGAAGTAGCAACTGATCTGGTTGAATGCGCCTTTATTTTAGTTGTTAAACACATTTTGTTCTGTTGAAGATGCAGTCTCTCAGCCATTTTGCCAATGTGACTTTGGAAACAGATTTTCCCAACTTGGACGCTGAAAAAGACAGGAATAATTGGTCAGATTTTCAGAAAGATTTAGTCCTGTTTAAGTAGAAATGTAATTGTCTATGTACATCCAATAAATGCAAACAATATTCTCCTTTATTAGAAAAATTTGGGAAGAAAACTAGCAGGTCAATGGACTGATTAATATTCAACTCTGAGACAACCTTGGGTAGAAAGGAGGGGTTAGTCCGAAGAGATACTCTCTCTTTGTGGAAAACTATGTAAGGACGTTTTACACACAAGGCCTGTAATTCAGAAATTATTTTCGCTGAGGTAATGGCTACCAAGACTAAAGTCTTCCAAGACAAGAATTTTATATTGCAAGTGGCAGCAGGCTCAAAGGGATGACAAGTCAAAGTTTGTAGGACCAGCGCCAAATTCCAAGGTTCAATGGGCTCTTTGAAGGGCGGTTTTATATGTATGACATCTTTCAAGAAATGTTTATACAGATGGTAAGATATTAAAGAGGAATCTTGGAAACTGTTATGGAAGTTTGAGATAGCTGCTAAATGGACCTGAATCATAGAAGATGATGCTCCTGAATGGAGCAAGGTTAATAAATACTCCAACACCGAATTAATCGGAGCTGAAAAGGGGTGCTGTCCTTTTTCTCAAGACCAAAAAACAAATCTGTTCCATTTACTATAATAAATTTTTCTGGTGGAAGGTTTATGGGAAGCTAGAAGTATTTTTCATACAGTGGAAGATAGGTTATTTTGCCTGGCAATTACCGGGAGTGGCGGTACCAAGGTGTCAGCTTGAGGCTCGATAGGTTTGGGTGGATCAACTCCTGAGGGTGCGACAGTAATGTCGGAGTTAAATCCAGAGTCCATGGTGGGTGAACCAGGTGAGGCCAAAAGAAAGGGAACCAGACTTGTCGGGGCCCATAGGGTGAAATGAGGATTACTTTGCTTCTCAACTGAAGTGCTTTCTTTAGAAATTGTGGAATCAGAGGAAAGGGAGGGACGGCATAAATCAGTCCCGGGGGCCAATCATGTACTAGAGCATCCCTCTGGAACTTCCCCTGAGGGGGGATTAGGGCAAAGGAGCTGCTGCATTTGTGGTTGGTGGGAGACGTGAATAGATCACAGCAAGGCTGACCCCAGTGATGGAAAATTTCCACAGCTACTTTGGGATTGAGGGACCACTTGTGAGACAGGAGAATGCATCTGCTGAACTTGTCCGCAATCACGTTGGAATTCCTGGGAATGTGTGTTGCAACCAGAAAGCAGTTGGAGGCTATCATCCATTGCCAAACTCTCATGGGTTCTCGACACAATGGGTAGGATCTGGTTTCCCCTGTTTGTTGATATACTAGATGACCGAGATATTGTCTGACTGGATAGCAGTTGTCCCTGACGGGAGGGCAGATTGGAATGCTTGCAATGCCAGAAGCACTGCCCTCAATTCTAGGACACTGATATGCAAATTGCCTTGGACTGCCTTTCCCTGAAAATGCCACCCCCCCCACCCCATCAGGGACACGTCCATGGTCACTATGGTCTTGGGCTGAGAGGGTGAGAAGGGACAACTCCATAATTCCATTTTTGGCTTCATCCACCAATTCAGATCTTGCTTGCAGCTGTTCGTTAAACAGATTGGGAAGGACATGGGATGTGTCAATAGGGACCACTGCAACGCTAGCAGCCATTGTAGTAATCTCATATGGAGTCCTGCCACTGAACCCAGCAGTTGAAGGACTGAACAAGCTGGGACTTTGTCCTCAGACAGTATCACTCAGAGTTCAGATCTTAGTCTCCGAAGCCTATGAAGAGGAAGGGCGACCAGGCAAAACCTTGTGTCGAATGTTGCTCCTATGAATTCTAGGCTTTGAGTAGGTACTAGTTTTGACTTCTCTTCATTTATTGAGATCCGCAAGAGTCATGCTAGCTGTAGAGTGTAGTGCAAGATGAAAAGCAGTAGATGCTTGGTGGGGGTGGTAAGGAGCCAATTGTCTAGATATGGAAACACCCAGAATCCTTGCACTCTCAAGTCAGCTGTTGCTACTACCATACATTTGGTGAACACTCTGGGAGAGACCAAAGGGCAGTGCTCGAAACTGGTAGTGATTGGCTCCCAGTTGGAAGTGGAGATATCTTCAGGAGCGTTTGTCCATTTTTATATGGTAATACACATCCTGAAGAGCTATCAAGCACATTCAGTCATCTTTTTCCAGAAACGGGAGGATAGACTGAATCATGACCATCCAGAATTTGGTCTATCTGATGAACTTGTTTAAGATGCTGATGTCCAAACTTGACCTTCAGTCCCCTGTCTTTTTTGGCACTAAAAAGAACCTTGAGTAAAATCCTGATTTTATCTGGCCTGGTGGGACTGTCTGGATGACTCTTTTTTTGGAGCAGCTTTCGAATTTCTTGTGTTGCTGCATCCCTCTGACTGGGTGGAATGTGAGGGATTTGCCTTTGCAGACTTGGGTAAAGATCGATGGGAATGTGATAACCTCTGGTAATTATCTTCCACACCCAATAATCTGTTGTTATGGAATGCCAGGCTAAGTGCTGCAGAGAGAATCATCCCCTGACTGCTTCCAGAGGCAAGAAATCAGGCCACTCTTCAGGAGCGCTGGTAGGTCTACCCAGAAAAGGAATCTCTGGACCCCTGGTTTCACGGAACCCCAATGCCTCAGGGGGGACATCTTCCTGATGAGTTCTCCCTCTGCCCTGGGTGGAAAACTCACCACGTATGCCAAGGAACAGCCCTTGGGATTTCCTGAACCACATCTTTCCACTCCTCTGATTCCTAGACTAGGATTGTTTGGGGGTGGAAAAACATACGCCCACAGCAGATAGGGTCTTGCCATCCTTCTCACATCTGGCTAGCGTGTCTTTAACTTTTGGACTGAAGAGAGAGGAAGCATCAACAGGACTGTTGACGAAAAAAGACATGAAAGGGTCCGCAAAGTCGCACAAGCACATCCAGGTGTGACGTCTCATGACAATGCCTGCACCCGCTGCTCTGGCTGCCCCTTTGATTGTATGTGCAATCAACCGGATGAGTTAAATATGGATTCCAAGGTGGCAAGCTGTGAAGAAACTTTGTCACGTACCTCATCAGACACTGCTCCTGCTAAGGTTCCTGAGAGTTCTGTGATCAGGTCTCTCTGGAGGCGGGTAAAATGTGCCAAATAGTTCAACGACCATATGGCAAAGGTAGTTGAAGCGTAAACCCACTTCCTTAGTCTGTCCATCATCTGAGATTCCCTGTTTGGAGGATGGACAGCAGGGCTTTCTTCTACAAGTTCTTTCCTTTTGGCCGCCACCACCACCATAGCATTTACTGTCAAGCCTTTGTTCCAATGGGGCTGATCCTCTGGAGGGGAGAGTATTTTGTCCAGTCTCTGGGGGATAGGCTGAATGGTGTCAGGGGCCTTCCAGGCATGCTGCACGATGAGTTTGATCAACTCATCCACAGGCAGGGTCAGCCAGGAAGCACAGGGTCAAGCACACAAAGCCTGCAAGAATACAGATACCTCAGAGGAAGGGTTGGTGGGCTTCCAGTCACCCCTCTGTTTCAGGATCTCCAGTAGATTGTGGGGACTCTTCCCCCTCATTGTAATCTGCATCTTCGGTGAGAGATTCCTCATGGGGAATCAATGTGCTTCCTCTTGCATGATCTCTTATGGGGTGGCTCTTCAGGGGCAACATCTGAAGAGGAGTCTGAAGAGAGGGTGCCCTGCAGTAGGGTATCTTGCTGCTCCCATGCCCATTGTCCCAGTGTAGTGGACTGTGTCAGCTGCAAACCAGAGGACATGTATGATGCAGGAGAGATGCCAGAGGAGCCAACTGAGAGTCTGCCGAAGCAAGTGCCCTCTCCATAACCTGGAAGGCAGGTCTGCCCAAAGAGGGATGGGAGCCTGGAACCGAGAATGACAACCTCGGAACAAGGGTCACACCCTGCTCCGACAAGCCCACCTTCAGAAAAGGAGCCAGGAGTGGACTCAGAGCTGCCAAAGCAACCGGAACTGTAGACAATGCCGTAGAAAAAAATTAGTGCCATACTGGAGGTCACAGTGCTGACAGACAAGTCACGGTCTCGAGCATGGATTGGCTCTGACTTGAACCATGGTTCACAGGGTAAGTTCCAGAACCATGGTAAGATCTACTAGTGGAACCAAGGAAGCTGGCACTGGGATAGGCATCAGCATCGACGGCTCCAAGTCCTGCAGGGAGGTTGAAGGAGGAACATATGTTGGAGTCTGTAGAGAAAAATCCATCGCTCCGGGTGGGAGGGAGGTCCTAGATGGAGTTGGGATGCCTCTGGCCACTAGGAGCTGATCCACAAGTCTCACTACATTGAGCTCCAAAAGGCTCCTGGTGGAATGGGTTGATATCCCTGATGGAGATTCAGGCCGGTCAAGTAATGGACTTAGCTGTTGTCCAACAAAGGGGTCAATTGGAGAATATCAGGTCTTGGCCAGTGTCTCAACCTTCACTGCACTGTGGTCGGATGTCCAGAAGGTTGTGATGATGGGGGAAGTGACCAGTTTTAAGGGAGAGACTACTGTTGGTGCCAAGAGGGTCTGTGGTACTGTGGAAGGGGTCAGTACTGTGGGAATAGTAGTGGTTGTTGGTTCCATAGTCAAGGACAGCACCATGGATGATGTTTTAGTCTCCGATGCCAAGGTAGGTGTCGAAGTCATTTTGACATGTTTCGGTTTCAGTTCCGTATGAACCTGGGACTTAGTGTTTTTTGATTCCTGGGACTGAGGAGATGATGGCACTGAATGACTCCTCCTCTTTGTCTGTTTTTTAGGAGGAGTTGAGACCTCCGCCTCAGATAATGCCTCCAAGAAAGGGTTTTTCAAGAGACCCTTTAAGATTAATTTGTTCTTGTGCTCAGCTAAGGTGTGGGTACTAAAGCCATTACAGAGCTCACATGGAGGTTGAACCTTCAAATGTGGTACTCCTGGGATACTCTCAAAAACTCCAGCTTTACTCCGTCGCATATCGCCTGCTCAGAGGCAATCTCTGCCTAATATACAAAGCTATGTCAAACCCAGAGCCATTGGACATGCTCCATTTAAAGAAATCCCAATCCCTCCAAGTTACACGCTCTAGGGACCTAAACCTTGTCACCACAATAAACAGAACATGCTGGAGGGATAGATTCCTGTCCCAGAGACTTTCCATACTCTGGAACAAACTACCTATATATATATATCTATATATATATATATATATATATATATATATATATATATATCTATATCAAACAAAGCTCCTCATTAGCACTCTTCAAGAAAAATCTTGATGATTGGATGGGAAATAGGAAATTCACCCCAAGGATCACTTCTGTGGCTCTGCTCGACAAGGGCACAGGAAAATAATTTTCTTGGGTGGCAAAAGCCAGGGTACCTTTTTGGCTAGGCTTATATAGGCCCTAGGGCCAATAACATAGTATCTTCCTATGGACCTATGAATAGACGCAGGAGAGATGCCCATCAGAGTTTGGCATCTTCCTGCCACATTTATCACACTGTTTAAAACCAGTAGTGCCCTTCTTGTCAGCCATTATGAAAATCCAGTAGACAACAATTAAACAATAATCAAACAGTAAATAAACAGTAATTTAACAAGAAGAAATATCCTTTGACGATTAGGTATGCACACACACGCACATAGTTTTTTTTTAATTTACTAAGAATGATAAGTAGAAAGTATACCCAAAGGATAAAGGGAAGGGGAAAGAAAATACCAATGATGGTATTTAAATTACCAAAGGGTAGGGGGAAGGGAAGGGCCTGTACCAACTATGGTACAAAGAAATGCCAACAAGGTAAAAGGGAAGGAAAATTTCACTCACACAGGAAGGGAACCATCGCTAACTATCAACGATTAAGATATAGAAGGATTATAAAAGATTTTAAGGGTAAACTGGCAAAAATTAAGAGAAAAATGAAACAGCTTGAGAGCTGGCCCGATGCGTCTTGAAAGTCTACGCGGCAAACAAGATCTGAGGAGAGGGGCACTATGGGTAACCGTAACTCGAGAGTTTTTGGCTGGTGCAAGCTTGTTATATCAGCCGAGCTGGTTCTGAGGACGAAACCGAGACCCATCTGTCATGAATGAATGAAGATTAACAACATCAGATTACAAATTATCAGAAAGTACTCAGCAGACCAGTTCTGCAAAGTGACAAAATCTATCAGAAGATTCTTCACTATATTATTAGTTTTATTTTCTAATAAAAGCAGCACTATACTAGCAGTATAATCTAACTAGGAAAGCCAATGCATGCAGAACTACCAGAAGAAAAAAAGAAAGGCTCCAACTGTAACACCTAGGGCACCCCTTCACTTAGATACCAGAATACAGTCAGAATAAAATGACCCACATTTACTATAACTCAGTCTATTGGGCAGACAGGATTGACACTAATATAGACTTAAAAAGACAATTCAAAATATTGCTGTGACAAATCAACTCAAAAACTTCAAATATAATAAACCAAATAAACCGCAAGAAGTTTCTGATTTGCCGTAAGTTTGATATTATCAAATCAAGTGAGAGAATGTAACTTTTGTAATCCATTCTGTCTATCCTGTACTTCAAGACATTCAACAACACAAGTACAATTGAGAATGGAGTATGGCAATCAGTCTGTAGTTAAAAATTAAGTACTTATCAACATTTTTAAGTGCAGTTACTAGGGCAGTTATTTCTGCTCCTTAGGAAAATTGTGTTGAATAAGAGGAATGGAAAACTGTGTCAAAGGAAGGGCAAGGCAGAGGGACAAGCTACACTGAGCACCAAACTGCTTAATGACAGCTTATTAACTGTCAAACTGTTCCTTTCTTTTAAACTTAGTAACAAGTTATGAGATTGATACATAATGTGCTGTTACCTTAGAAAAACAGTACAACAAGGTACAAGCTTAATCGATCACAATCACTTACAGATAGCAGGGATCACTGAGTGGAAAAAAACAGGTATAGAGCTACATATATATCTACTTTTCCTTGTGGAAGAAAATCAGTTTGAACTGAAGTATACAGGAGACACCCCAGGAAGACAGCCTTGTGGGAAGGAGTAAGAAGGAATGTTCTCCAGGAAACACAGTCTGAGAAGATCTCTTACCCAAATGAGTAATTCCTGACACCTTGAAAAAGATTCTGCAAAGATAAGTAAGTCATCTAAAAAGGAAAATATGAATACCTTCAGTATGCATTACGTTATCAGTGGATCTAGACACTTTGTGAATACCAGTGGAGCAATGGATAACCCACGGGATAATGCAGAGAACTGCAAATGTAATCCAGACACAGAAAACCTTAAAAATATTTGAAAACTGTGGCTATATGAATGCAATAATAAGCATCTTTTAAATCCAAAGTTAGCAAAAATCTGAAAGGGGAATAAGAAGCAACAGGTTGTGAAGGGATAACATTTTGAACTCTGGGATTTTCACAAGAAAGGAAAGATCTAAGACTTGTATCCATGAAACTTCTTCCTTTGTTACCAGCAACATTCTTGTAGATAAACCTTTCCCTGTCATGGAACAAAGAAAAGGCACCAGTAATCCATGAGACAGCAAATGCTGAATCATGTGGGGACTAAAAAGGAGGAAGGGACTCCCACTTCCTTTGATACCCCTGAAAGATAACTCTAAAAATCCATTTGTCTGAGGTTATCTACTGCCAAAGAGAGAGAAATGCAGACCCAGAGACTTGGAGGGAAACTTAAATGATTGCCAGGGTGGGAAGGGGGAGCTATCATTTGCAAGCGGTCATTCATACTTTTTGTACTGTCTTTGTTTCTGGAAGGCTCCCCCTTCTTTTCTGAACTTCTTTCAATTTTTTCATCTTCTGCTTGCCAGAAGTTTGCTGAGTCTGCTTATTTTGCTTTTTATAAAAGGATCCAGAGTTAGGGATGAAACATTTAACAAATTTGGAGAAGGAAGGCTAAAACCTCAGAGTCACCTCTTAAATAATTTTTTCTCTGTCACCACATTTTTTCAGGACCTCAGCTACAAATAGTCAAAATGCAACCACCCTATCAAGGGGAGAATTCACTGCTTCATCTTTAACATGTTCGGGCAAATGCTTAGAATATAACCATGCAAAACTTCTTATAACAGGCCCAGTAGCTGCCCTGGAAGAGGCATCAGCTGAATCCTAAGCAAACTTCAAAGAATGTCTGTTTATTTGAGAAACCTTTGCCCTCAGAAGAAAAAATGGCAGTAATGTTCCTTATATTTTCAAAAGAAGCAAGCAAATACTTTAACATGAAAATCTTGTCAATTAAGAATACTAAAAATAAGAGTGGCAGAGAAATATAGTCTTTTCCAAAACCTATCAAAACATTTTCCATCACTGTCAGAGGGGACGGGATTGGCATTTACAAAATGCTAGCTGCAGAAGGATTTGACAAGGAAATCACTGCAGTGTCAGATTTGGAATTAGAAAATAAGAATTTGCAAGATTGAGGGACTTCATACAATCTAGTCGCTTTCTTAGGGGCTGCAGGCTAGCTGTCAGGCATGTTGCAGGCTGTAATAAAAGCATCAGAAGAGGGGAAACAGTAGCAGGTTGAGGAAATCCCAGTTATAATAAATCATAACATGTTTTCAAAGAAACTAGAATGTCGTGTTCTTACTTAAACAACTGGCTCATTCTAGATATGGTTTCAGAAAAAGAAACTTCTTCCAAGAGAAAATCAGAAGAAATAATCTACAAAGAATCAGAATCATTTGTCTGAGGAGAAATAGCAGAATTTGTTCCTTCACAATCAGTTCTCTGTTCATTCCCATGGGAATCTTCAGAAAGTGAAGAATCCCTTCTCGTACCAGTAGATATAGAATGAGAAGGGTTAAGAGTCTGAACTAAGCCCTGAGCTAAGCCCAATAAATCTCCTTTGTCTGAAGTAACAGAGACAGACAAATGTTTAACTTTCTACCTCTTCTTAACAGGAATCTTCACAGAAACAGACTTGAATCTTGTCAGGTACATCACCCCACAGAACAGGCATTATAGTCCAGTTTGGCAGAGAAGTATTATCCACTCCTTCTTCTGCCACCAACAAGAATGGTTCTCCCATGCCCACCAAGGACACTCCAACAGCTGCAGAGATTGTGTCTAACCCACAGTCCATGGTGGCTGAAGAGACTACATCAGAAGAAATCAAGAAAGAAGATTAATGGTCTAAGGAATGTGAAATGGCCACTGCAGGGTCACCATCTGCAGATGAGATAAAGCAGTAGCTTGCTGAATAGGAAAAGGCTGTCTAGAAATTTTCTTCTTTTTGTGGCTAGTGGAAGGAAGAACCAAGGAACCAATAAGTTGTTTCATTGTAAAGCTAAGAAAGAACACTGAAATCTGGAGAACACTGACAGCAGGAGTCGAAAAAATGTACATATAAAAAAAATAATGTAATCATCAGAAAAACACCATGACAAGCACAACACACTTGGTCAAGTCCCTAAAAATAACTTATAAAGTCATCATTAATAGTTTAAACTAAACCCAAGAAAAAACAAGTTTACACTAAAAGAAATATAGAAGAACCAAACCTTTTTAATTGACAGAAGTCACATGACAGTTCACACATGATAACTCTTAGCAAACTAACTAACTAAATAAATAAGCATATAAACAGCTCATCTTGCCAGAAATTACTGTTTTGTAATAAAATTAATTCTGGAAGGCTTTTCTTCCCAAAAGCAACATATCTGCCCAACAATTGAGGACCGCTAGCTGACAATCAATCCTCAAAAGCCCAGCAAGAGGAGCCCTCTTCTGCAGCAGGAAAGCTCTGAGTCTCTGAAAGTACATTTTCACAGAGGGGATTGCAGGCCCATAGAACTGACAGAATAGGTGCTGGAGGTAAAGCAACATGTTAATAGATTCCATATTACCATCCAACTTCAGTAAATTCACGGAGAAACAAAATCAGTTTAAGGCAATAAATTTATCATTCAGAAAGAACTAGCAGCATAAAGTGAGGTCTAAAATGATTTCACATAATCTAAACTAGACTAACATGGCTGAACTGTAGACTCTTAATTACATGGCAAAAAGTATTCTGGAAAATCCCTTCACATTTTTAATTCATATCCTTGACTGACAGAAGAAATATGCAGCCATCATTCAGAATTTGTCAGTGTTGCTACATCTTTGAATTCTTTCATCACAGTACTAAATTCCCACAATTTCATCCATGCAGTAACACAAATAAGGCTGTATTCAATACAGAACTTGAAATAAAACAATGTCAAGCTATCCTTTAGACAAGCAATGTTCCACAGTATTCCTTTGTTTCATAACATATCAGTATAGCTTTATTAAAAGTGGCAACATATAGCTGCTGCACCCATAAATTTCAGAATACAAACATGTTTCTAATCTGAAATACAGAAATACACTTTGCCAGTTGCAATGTCTGAACTCATTCTTCTAGAGAAATTCCACTCTTGCACCTATATTTTAGTATTCTTCCCTCTAATACCACACAGGAATTAATAGGGCATGGGACATGTGATAAAGGTTAAGAGGGATAGAAGAAAGGAAGGGACAGGAAATAAAATTTTAAATACACTTAAATGTCAGACTAGATAGGCTTATTTTGTCCTGCAGGCAAGCAAATGTAATATAATGTTAAGTGTGATTAAAAATACAAGTCTCTCTCTCTATTGAGATACCATTTGTCATTAATAACAAAACATACAGCATCAATAAACACAAGCTTTAATGCAAAACCATGTTAGTTCTTACTCTTTTTAAATTTTATATATGTTTTCATCCATATCTAAAAATAAAGAATCTTACTGAAAGCTAAAATAATAACCTACCTGTTCAATTATAATTCAAAAACCTCTTGTGTATATTTAGTAAGAAAATACTAAAAGTTGCAGAAGAGTAATGTTGTGTAAGTCCTACTTACCCATAACAGTAGATGTTTGGATTTCTTCACTGTGTAGTAACCTACGGGTAGTGATCTGCCAAGGATACAGCACTTCACCTTCGTTCTTGCTGGTTGGGATCGCGTCCCCAGCACCTGGTTCTTGGGTGGCTAAATGGAACAAACTCTTCAGGACCATGGAACCAAAGGATGCCCTGTTCTGGGAGATGACATCCACTTTGTAATGAGTGATAAAGGTATGAGGATTTGCCCATGTTGTTGCTGTACAGATTGAATCTGAGGGCAATTTGGCTTGGAAGGCAACAGAGGTAGCTAAGGCCCTGGTTGAGTGTCCTCTGGCCCTCCCTGGAAGCTTCTTTTTACGCAAATCATAAGAATAACTGATTGTGTCTGACAGCCACTTTGATAAGGTCACTTTTGAAACTGGAGAACCTTGTTTGTTGGCAGCAAAGGACTTTGGTCCTGTGTAAATAAAAACGTAATTGTCTATGAACATCCATTTGGTGAAGTATATACTCTGCCTTGTTGCCATAATTGGGGAAGAATACAGGAAGCTCAATGGACCAATTTAAATTATACTCTGAACATACCTTTGGTAAGAAGGAAGGATTGGTTCTAAGAGACACTATCTTTGTGGAAAATGAGATACAGTGGGCAAATAGATAAAGCGTGTAATTCAGAAACCCATCTAGCTGAGGTGATGGCAACCAAGAAAAGGATTTTCCAAGACAGAAATTTCAGGGGGCAAGATGCTGCTGGTTCAAAGGGTGGAAGAACCAGAGAGGCTAAAACCAAATTTATGTCCCGGGGGGGGGGGGGTTCTCTTACCGGGGGCTGTAAAAGAATTGTACCTCTTAAAAATGCTCTGCACAACTTATGGACATGATGTTAGAGCCCAACTCTCCTACATGAAAACTGGAGATGGCAGCTAGTTGGACCCTAATAATAGGCTGCAGCTGCCCCTCGTTCGAAGGTTTCAGCCAGGAAATCAAGAATCTTGTGAACAGGAGCAGTGAAGGGGTCAATATCATTACTCTTCACAACTGACAAAAAATCTTGCTGTAGGTGACAATAAAGGATGTCCTCCACCTGTACGTGTATAAAAAGATGAACTGACCAAAGGAGATTTCCAAAATCTTGCAAACTCTTTATTGAAACACACCGTCTCGATATAAAATAGATTGAGCGCGCTTTCGTCTCCTATCGTGAGACTTCATCAGAATCTTTGACAGACACAGAGTTTTGTAATGTCACAATGCACACCTCTGGTGACCCAATCATCTTAATCAGAGTTGCACATAATGGCAGAGTAGACTGAAGAATTCAAAGAGCAGCAACTTTAATAACTCACAAAATGACAGCCAAGCAGAAAGGCAGTTACAGCTTTATCTCCATTTCTTCAACTGTACAACTAAAACACAGGAATCCTACCTGAAGTCTCGTCTTTTTTATGAGAAAATTAACTTGCTGATGAATGGTTGACACCATGTCTTGAGGCAGCTTTGCTATCATGTGTCTTGCATCTAAGTCTACCCCTATGAAAGTAATAAGACTGACAAGGCAACAAGGCAGACTTTTCATAGTTTATTGTGATGCCTAGCTGGGAACAAGTTTGAATTGTCTAGTCCCGTGCTTTGATTAGTTGATGCTCGGTGGTGGCAGTGAGGAGCCAGTCGTCTAGATATGAAAACACCTGGAATCCTAGACACCTCAGGTGAGACGTGACCACTGCCATACACTTGATGAACACCCAGGGGGCTGTGGTGAGACCAAATGGCAGAGCTCTGAACTGATAATGACTGGCTCCCAGCCAGAAGCGTAGGAATCTCCTAGATCACCTGTCCATTTTTATGTGGTAGTACGCATTCTAGAGATCGATGGAGCACATCCAATTGTCCTGACCCAAGAAAGGAAGAATGGACTGCAGTGTTACCATCCAGAACTTTGTCTTTTTTTACAGACTTGTTTAGCTTGCTGAGATCAAAAATGGGTCTCCAGTCCCCTGTCTTTTTTTGGAACTAAAAAGAACCTTGAGTACGTTCCAGATTTGATTTGGTCTGCAGGGACTTCTTGGATGGCTCTTTTTTCTAGCAATCTTTGTACCTCTAGGACTGCTTGATCCTGAAGACTGGGTGGAACATTTGGGATAGAAGGTTTTTCCCTTGAAGGGGGTAACTGAGAAAAGGGAATTTTGTAACCCCTGGATATTATTGACAGTACCCATGCTTCTTTCTTGATAGTTTGCCAGGCTGCTGGGTACAATGATAGTCTGCCCCTGACTGCCTCCAGAGGTAGACAGTCAGGCCTCCCTTCAGGAGTACTGGAAGGGCCTAGCAGAGAAAGAAGGTATCTCTGTCACCCTGCTGTTGCGGACTCCCTCTGCTGTGAGGCTGGCGTCTTCCATTGTTGTTTCCCCCCACTGCCCCTGGGGGAAAAATCTCCGCATGTGTCAAGCGAAGCTCCCTGGAATTTTCGAAACCACATCTTTCCACTCTTCTGACCTTTAGGATAGGGTCTAGATGGAGTGGAAAAACAGACTCCTACGGCAGAGAGAGTCTTGCCATCCTGTTCACACCTGGTGAGAGTCTCTTTTACCTGAGGCCCAAACAAGGATGAGCCACCTAAGGGGGTATTGGTAAAGGAAGACTTGAAAGGTTCCACAAACTGACAAAGGCGCATCCTGGAGTGTCTCCGCAAAGCAACTCTGCTACCTGCTGCCCTACTCGCTCCATCTGCTGCATAAGAAATGAGCCTCATGGAGGAGTTAACCACTGAAGTCAAGTTTGCAAGCTGGGAAGCTGCCCTGTTCACAACTCCCTCAGCTGTAGGATGCTGCAGGGTATCTCCTAACTCATTTAGGGGATCCTTCTGAAGTTGTGTGAAGTGTGACAAGTAATTCAGTGACCTGACAGTAAAGATCGCTGAAGAGAACATATGCTTCCCATACCTGTCCATCATATGGGACTCCTTGTTCGGTGGATGGACAGATGAAAAGGTTTCCGCAAGTTCCTTCTTAGTGGCTGCTGCCACCACCATCACATCAACAGGAACCCCTTTGGAAAGGAAAGATTTGTCCTCGGATGCAGTTCTAAATTTATTTGGTCTCCTCGGAACTGGTTCTATGGTCTTTGAGCACTCCAAGCCTTTCAACTCACTACAGACAAAAGTAGGTCAAAAGGCGGAGACACCCAAGAGGTGGAGGGTCGGGAACCAAATGCATCCAGGTAGACAGAGTCAACCGCAGAAGGGGCTAGGAAAGGGGCTAGGGAATTCCAGCCACCCCTCTGTTTAAGGATTTCCTAGATGTCTGAAAAAGAGACATCCTCAGAGGGGGACTGTGGGGACCCTTCCGATTCATCCAAGTCTGTGTCTGAATTGTTGGACTCAGGGGAGTCCAGATGCTTCCCCTTACATTTTTTCTTCTGAGGGACCTCCTCTGAGTGTTCGGGGGAGGTTTCTGAAGAAGTGGAGTCACCCAATGGGGCATCCTGGGGCATAGGTTCCCTATGCTTGGAGGCAGGAGAAGGGTCAAAGGCAGGCACAGGCACCGAGGGAGAAAGAGCCAATGGAGCTGAGGGTGGAGCAGTCTCAGTAGACAGCATGCTCATTATCACCCTGAAGGCACCACGGTCCCGAGTCGAATGAGTCTCCAGCTCCAAAGAACCCGGAGATCTCCTGTGAACCATGAGCGTCGGCTCTGAGGCTGATGTGGGAGCTGAGCTGATCTGCGCCAAAGCTCCGAGAGGGAGAGTGAGGTCTGACAAGGGTTCAATGCCATTTCCCCCTTCGGAGCCAGCATGAGAGCTTTGGCGCCCAGATCCCTAAATGGACTGAGACATCGAGCAGATTGGAGCAGTCGGCAGTTCCACCACCATGACCTCCATGCACTCCAGCTCTGAGCTCAAGAGAGTCGGAGGATGAACCGATGGAAAAGCTGGATGGGCCGAAGGAGCCAATTCCTTATGGGCTGGGCTCGATAGTAATTTGGCAAGTGCCTGTGACTTGAGGAGCCTATTGACCACTCTCTCCATGTCATAATCAGAAAGCCTGGAGGACTGAGTGGAGTGAGAAGAAGACCGGTGACTGTTAGCTCCAGATTGCAGCAAAGGAGATTGTGGAGCAGAGCATACCGGCTCCAAAGAAGGAGACCTTGTTCTTTTATGAGTCTGGACTGGCTCCGAGGACACTGATGGAGCCGCCAGAGACTTAGCTTTGTCAGAGCCAACATTGGGAACTGACAGAGCTGAAGGTTTGACAGTGGATTTAGACTGTTCCAAACTTGGTACTGATGAGGATGTCTTAGGGGATTTTTCAGACTGTTTAGCTGGCTGAGGACCCTGAGACAAAGAATCTTGAGGGTTCTTCAGAAAGCCACATAAAATTAGTTTGTTTTTTCTCTCCTGCAGGACTCTGGAACTGAAAGCATGACAGATAGAGTATGAGTCCTGCAGGTGAACAGCCCCTAAGCAGTATACACAGCTCGTGTGTCCATCCGTAAGGGACATTTTTGGCAACATATGTCGCTTTTTTTTAACCCAGAGGGTTTCGACTCTTTGGACATTGTGGTTAGACAAAAAAAAACAACAGCAAAAAGCAAGGCTGTAAGAGCTAACAACACACAACAACTAACACAACTAACAAGGCTGTAATGGCTAGCAAAACAACAACAAGAAAAAAAAAAATCTCTCTCTTTTTTTTTTTTTTTTTGAAGGGAAAGAGAAGAAAAAGAAAGGGGGAGAGCCTCTAAGTAAAAACAGCGACTTCCCCAATAGGAGAGCCTCTAACTTAAATGGCTACTCCTAAAGGGTGGGGAAGAAAAAGAAGAACCCTCTAATTTAAATGGGCTCAAAGGGGGAAACAAGGCCTGAGAAAGAAAACGATGGCCAAAACAACCAACAGCAACAGCAGAAGAAGGTCGTTAGACTAAAGGGATAAATATACACTCTACCAAGGTAATTAAGACAGTAAAACCCTAGAAAAAATGACAATATACATTGACAAAACTCTATGTACTTAGCGTGAGCCAGTAGTCACAATCTCGATGCTGCAGGTGGCAAACGAGATCTAGGTAGCTACCGCTAGGCATGTTGGGATAGGAGTTAGCCTCGAGCCAGTATAAGCTCTTGAGCTTTAGTAAATTGGCTGAGTTGGAGCCGATCAACCAGCAAGAATGAAGGCAAGATGGGACAAAGTACAGTTGTGTACACTTACCATAAATGTAGATGTTCAAGTGCATTCACTGTTGCAGTCATCACATTTGGGTTATCTGCTTGCAGGTAGCCCTCAGTCGGCCTGATTAACAAAGTCTTGGGCCCTGCATTGGTTGCTGTCCCTTCTTCCATGACGTCAGGTCATCAGGGGTATAAAACATGCAGCCGAAGCCATTACATCAGTTTTTCTTGCCCCAGATGTCAGGTGCCCCCCTAATGGGGAGAAATTAAATATAAAAGTACAATGATATACCTCCAACAAAAAAGCAAATACACCAAAAAGGCTTTTAAGCATAGTAAAGGAAAGTAGAGATATAGCCAAAAGAAGTTAGGGGGCTGGAGGGAAGGTAACCAGGACTGCAACAGTGAATACACTCGAACATCTACATTTACGGTAAGTGTACACAACTGTACTATGTTCTTCGTGTTTCACTGTTGCAGTCATTACATTTGGGTAGATTCCCAAAGCTATGGTTAGGAGGAGGAATTTAAATAGCATTAGGACCAGCTATAAGGCCCTGCAAGACTGCAGTGGCAAAAATAGCTCTGGATTTAGAGAAAATTGGCAAATGATAATGCTTGGTGAAAGTATGCACAGAACTCCAGGTAGCAGCTTCTAGGATGTCCCTGGTAGGGACACCTCTGAGAAAGGCTGTAGAGGTAGATGCAGCCCTGGTGGAGTGAGGTCTGATCCCCTGGGGAATAGGTTTTCCATTATGCTTATAGCAGAAATGAATGCAATGGCCTATTCATTTAGAAATGTTTTGCTTTGTAATAACCTTCCCCTGTGCACATGCAGCAAATGCCACCAGCAGTTGTTCAGATTTCCTTTGAGGTTTAGTCCTGTCCAAGTCTGTGCACATCTAAGGAATGCAGTATCTGTTCCCCTTTGTTCTGTGGATTGGGAAAGAAGGTTGGCAAATGAATAGACTGATTAAGAGTCACACTGGATACCACCTTGGGCATGACGGATGGATTGGTTCTGAGGGACACCCTGTCCGCATGAAAGATGATGAAAGGCTCCACTGCCATAAGGGCCTGTAATTGAGAAACCCTTCTAGCTGAAGTGATTCCTAAAAGAAAAGCTGTTTTCCAAGAAATAAATTTTAAGTCTGCAGTAGCGGCTGGCTTGAAATGAGATAGAGTGAGTTACTCCAAAACAAAGTTAAGGTCCCAGGCTGTGGTTGGAGCTCTCCTGGGTGGTCTCAAATTTTTGGTCCCTCTGAGGAACTGCTTGAGCAGTGGATGAGAGAAGAGGGGAGGTTCTGTGCTATAATAAACTGAAATGGGTGAGGCATGGATTTGAATGGAGGAAAATGGCAGGCCCTTGTGAAGCATCTCAGTTAAGTATTGTAAAATCTGAGGTAAATTGGGTGCTGTTGTACTCATCCCTTGAGATTGGTTCCAGGCACAGAATCTTTTCCATTTTTCAGCATAAGATTTTCTAGTATCACTCATCTTCCACTTTCTCTCTTATTCCCTTCTGTTAGCAAATAGTATCCATAACTGATCAATACTGTGTGTTTGTTAATTTAAACTGAGACCACAGTAGCCTACTGATACAAGGTTATCCTGTTTTTCCACCTGAGAAATGGTTAAGAAATGACTTACAGTTTCAGAGCAGTCCTTGGTCAATTGTGATTGTTTCTTAAACACTAACTTGTCTTTGCTTTGGCTCATTAGCAGCAGTACAATGAACTGCCTGCTCACACCCTTGTTCTCCCCTCCCCCTTCCCTGTTTATTACCTTAAGACAATCCCAAAGTTAATAAATATTACCTGTGGCAGGCACCATTTTTAAAACTACAACCACCCTTGTCACTATCATATGTTCATTTATCAGTTAACTCTGTTACCTGATTGTTTCCAGCCCCCTCATAAGAGCAACTAACAGGGTCACTACCCGCTTCGCTCCCCACCCTGCCCCCTATTCCCTCCCACCCCCAGTGGCCCCACCTTTATTACACTCACAAACCCTCCCATCTTTCCAATAGCCAACCACAGCGCTAACCCAACACTACCTCCTCCATCTTCCCACTACTATCACACCTCCTCAACTAACATGTACAAGCATACCTTACCTATGCTCACTGCATGCACTCTCCTTGCATATCTTACATCCTACCAAAGCTCCATCATTCCCCCACTCAACCACTGTACTACTACTCACACCAACAACTCATGTCTCACCCTCACTCAGCTCCCCTCCCACCAACTCAAGAACCATCCCTATGCACCCCCACATATTCTACCAATTATATTACTCAAACATAAAGCATCCCTACAACTTAACATAGTAACCCTCCCACCATACCTATTACCCACAGAGCACAATCATAAAGTTTCCCTTATAAACAAACACATTCAAAAACTGAGAAAACTAATAACCTCATGCATATCAAAACTAGCCCTAAGTGGAGACATCCACCCCAACCCTGGCCCTACCATCTCCAACCCCAATCCTCATAATCAGACTAGAAACCACAACTTCTCCCATATTACAGCCAATAGAAAGCCAAGTGACTTCCTTCTACTAAGCCTAAATATCAGAAGTATATCCAACAAAGTCCATGAACTCCATGCCACCATAGACTTGTACTCCCCGGATATAGTCATCCTGACAGAAACCTGGCTAAAACCTCACATTACCAATGAGCAAATACTCCCTACAGGTTATGGCATACTAAGAGTAGACCGGCTAAACAAGAAAGGAGGCGGTGTAGCTATAATATTTAAACAGCATCTAAACATCCAGATCTTAAAATCATCAGCTCCACAAATAGGCAATGCAGAAATAATAGATACCAACCTCAAAATAAACCAAAACAAAACCATCAACATAATTGGATGCTACTTCCCACCTGGCCCAAACATCCCTCCACTAGAAAACCTCCTCAGCTGGTCTACCCACCATCTTCCCCAAGAAACTATAATTTTAGGTGATTTCAATATTGACTGGCAATCCTGTTCTGGCAACCATCCAACCCATCATGTAAACCTTCATGGCTTCACCCAACTAGTCCAGTCGCCAACCAGGCTAAATAAAAACTCCAGCAAGCACACTACCCTGGATTGGATACTAGTCAGTAAGAGCCCCCAGTCATATTTAAAAGGCTGCTTATCAAATAGCCTCAGTGATCACTCCCCAACATTCCTACTCAAAAAATACCTATACCAAGCTAAATCTGTCATCTACCGTCAAATACGTAAAAAACTAAACTTTAACCCACTCACATTCATCTCATCCCTCAACGGATGTAACTGGCATCCTCTAAAGTACCTCAGTCTTGATGACGCAGTTGAATTTTTTAATACTACCTTCCTGAGCATCCTTAATTACCATTCCCCCATAAGACTTTCCAGAATCAAAGCACAACTCTCCCCATGTCTACAGAAGACCACTAAGTCAGAAATTAAAAATAGGGATAAAGCCTGGGAGTACTGGCGCCAAACCAAAACCCCCTCAACTAGACAGAAATTCCTAGAACTACGCAATAGAGTCAAAGGCTAATAAAACAGGACAAATTCCAATACTACCAGTCTGCCCTAGACTCCTCCCAACACAGCCCCAAACAATTCTGGTCCTCCATAAACTCCATCCTCCACCCTGGTAAAGTCAGTACCCCTCCTCCTAACATCCCTCACTCCTCAGAAAATATTGCTACCTCATTCAACACACACTTCACACAAATCATACTATCACTAGCTAAACAACACAACCCCCCTCCCCTCCAACCCACACCTTCAACTAGTAATCTCCCCACTGCCTTCTCTTTTTCTCCTGCACCTACCTCCAACATAAAAAAACTCTAAACTAAACTTAAGCCCACCAAATTAGCAGCAGACAACCTCCCAAGTGAATACCTACAAATCTCAGCTGATGCTCTGGCCTACCCAGTATCCATCTTGATTAACCGATCTCTTGTCAGAAAGTTACGTTTCCACACTGTGGAAAGTATCACATATAATTCCCCTCCACAAAGGCGGACCCTCCACAGAACTAACCAATTACCGCCCCATAGCTATTCTCTCTCCACTCTCCAAAATACTAGAGAGATGCATACACTCTCAGGTCTCAGACTACATCCTTACTAACAACCTCCTTTCCAACACTCAGCATGGTTTCCGACCAAACCATAGCACCACCACTGCCTTATTCTCCTTTACTAACACGATCCTTCAGCATAAAAACAATGGCTATCTCTCCTCTGCTACTTTCCTAGACCTATCTAAAGCATTTGACATGGTCCCACACAAACAACTTATCTCTGTCCTCAATAACCTATCCTTCTCACAATCAGTCACCAATTGGTTTCAGAGTTACCTGTCTGACTGCCAACAATCCGTTGTATGGCAGAATGACATATCTCCCCAACTACCTGTCTCCATAGGGGTTCCCCAAGGATTCATCCTTGGACCTCTACTCTTCTCTGTTTTCACCATTATCTAGTCTCTGCCACCATACATGGCACACACATACAATACGCAGATGACTCAACCATCATCTGCTCAGCCCAGTCCCTACCCAAACTGCAAAAAGTCACACAGGAAGCCTTTTCCTCTGTTGAAACTTGGTTATCCGATGCCCAATTAATACTCAAGGCCAAGAAGTGATTCTCTGCAAGTAAGACCCAGATGCAAGGCAGAAAACAGTTCAAGTAGACAAAAATTGCCAGCACCAAATTCAGTGTAAAGCATCAAAAAGCATCCAAAAGGCTGATAAGTAAAGTATATAAACTTTTATTAAATATAATATACACCCAGACCGGTTTCAGCCAACAGGCTTTCCTCAGTGGGAATAAAAGAGTATTGACTATGAAGTGACACACACATATATATATATATATATATATATATATATATATATATATATATATATATAGCATGAGTCATCTAATAGGATTCTTCCCAAAGTGTTCTTCCCCACATTCAAATTGTTTCCTATATGAGAGACAAAGAGAAAATATAAAGGTATACAATAAAATAAAATATCCATTGTACATTGTGATAAATAAAACTTAAATAAAATATATGACTTTATAAATGATCATTCAAGCCGGGTGAAAACAAAGCCCCCAGTTTGATGATCCAATACTTCTCTTTTTTAGTGAGAATGGAATACCATCCTTGTTTGTTGGATCTATCACCCAGAATTCTGTCAATGATGGTAAACTGGAACCTGGCTGAATTGTGTTGTGTGTGATGGTGTGATGTCGGAATAGGGCATTAGTGTCCCTCCTAGTTTGTATGTCACTACGGTGTTCAGACATACGTAATCGAAGTGGTCGTGAAGTCTGTCCAACATAGAATGAACCGCATGTACACGTTGCAAGATATACCACCCAATCACTGTTACAATTGCCAAAAAATTTGATATCAAAAATTCTATCTGTGTTTTTGCTAGTGAAATGTTTTGATGTAAAAATGAATGGACAGGATGAACAATGACCACAATGGTATGTGCCTCATAATTTGTCGCCTGTCATAGTTGGTGGTGTATGGCTCCAGCTGAACTGACCCTCTTGAAATGTGAAAAGAATGATCCCAATGTCCTCCCCCTTCTATATCCATACTTACATACATCACCAGTCCAAGGTGTAAGCTCCTCATTGGCAGTAAGGATATTCCAATGCTTGGATATAACATTTCTAATAAGGTTAATGTTACGTCCAAATGTTGTGATGAACTGAATGGATTCATCCTGTTCTTTCCGAGTATTATAGAGTATTCGAGGAGGGAGGTTCTGGTGGAGTTGAAAGCAACTTGTTGAGCACCCCGGATGTCAAGTTCTTGATAGCCCCTAGCTCTAAACCTGGTGGCCAGATCCTGTTGAGATTCATCATAATTATTATCTAAAGAACAGATTCTGTGAATCCTAAGGAACTGAGACTTGGGTATATTTCGGATGATATGGTTGGGATGCATACTGGTTGCATGTAGTAAGCTGTTATACTGAGGGTATTTGCGAATGTTTTACTACATAAAGTGTCATCCGAATTCCTGGTTATGGTCACATCCCGGAAATTAATCTCGTTTTTGTCATGAGTGGATGAAAATTCAATACCCCATATGTTCTGGTTAAGATATAGAACAAATTCTGCTAAGTAGTCTTCATCAGAACTCCAAACCAACCAACAATCATCCAAATATCTGCGCCAAATATCAAGTTCCTCAAGATACAGATTATGTGTAGAATCATAAATGAGATTTTCCTCAACATATCCCATGAAAAGGTCTGCGTATATGGGGGCAAAAGATGCCCCCATGGCGGTGCCCTTAAGCTGCCAGTAACATTCTCCCTGAAAGTAAAAAACATTTTTGTTGAGAACATGTTCAGCCATGCAGACCAAGAGTGTATTGAAACTTGAGGGGTAAAGTTGTGATTTGTCTAACCAAAATTTAAGGGCTTCCAATCCAGCCCAATGTGGTATGTTCGTGTATAACGCCTTGACATCCAGGGTGCAGAGTAACCAGTCGGGTTCTAGTTGGTTGTCAGCAATAATGTGTAAAAATTGTGTGGCATCCTGTATTCTGGCACAAATCAGGCCTAGTAATGGTTTATATAGAGTAAGGAACTCTGATGATGGTTCTGCTAGTGAACCCATACCAGATACAATTGGTCTTCCAGGGGGTTTGTTGAGACATTTATGTATTTTCGGTAGCAGGTATAATGTTTGTTTCTGTGGATCTTGTACTGTCAAATGTGCCTTCACTGCATCAGATATAATGCCCTCAGAGACAGCTAGATCTAAAAAGTTGTCAATTTCTTGCTTAAAGTTGAGAGTGGGGTCAATAGGCATCTTCATGTAATGGGAAGGGTTGGAAAATTGTCCATTTCCCTCCCCCAGATAATAGTCCGTATCCATGATAACTACTGCCCCACCCTTATTGGCCTGAGTGATGACAATATTTTTATTGTCCCTATGCTGCTGCAATGCCTGTTGTTCAGTGTTGGTTAAATTGTGTTTCAAGGGCAAAAACTGATCCAACTTGAAGTGTATGTCTCTAAGTACCGCTTGTTGAAACACTGCTACATTCCGGTTCATAGGTGGTACAAATTTAGATTTGTGAAATTTAAATTTGTTAGATCTTTGAGAGTCAGTTCTGGATCCAAAAAGTAGCTTAAAGTTGATCCTGTAACAAAAATCATTAATGTCATTCACTATGTCAGACTCATCAACAAAAAACCCCGGAACAAAATTCAAACCTTTACTTAAAAGTTTCTTTTGGTCCTCGGTTAAAACAGTTTGAGAAATATTCAAAATATTACCATCTATTGTCTCATAAGAGTTTGAATGAGACCCTCGATTGTGTCTATTTTTTTAACCTCTGTGTTTTCTCCCACCCCTCCTCCTAGTAAAGGGTGGGCTTGGTTCTTAACTTTTTTAGGAACCGGGGATTTTCCAGTGTTGATCCCTTCAGTGTCTGTAGTGGAGGAATCATCTGCTGATGTACTGCTGTACGTATTAGAACCTTTCAATATAGATCTGAGTCTTTTCTTGAAATTCCTACCAGGATTCTGTCTGGTATCCATAAACCTAACATTTTTGGTGGTATCAAACGGTCGCCCTCTTTGATAGTCAATTAGATCCCTATTGAATTTTTTAATTTTTTTATCCTTTATTTGTTTTTCAAAAACCAGCAGGTCTTTTGACAGCTTATTGAGACATAAAGGAAATTGTGAGTGTCCCTCATAAGCTTTAGCTTCATTGCACAGGTCACTAACCTCTTTGATATTTGTTTCAATGGTTCGTTCATAATATGAACTCAGTATCCGAACAAAGTTCATGGATGCCTGTTGTTGGGCTAGATACCATTCATTAGACAAGATTTCATCAATTTTACTTACTAGTGGTTGGATTTTGATTCTCAAACCCCTAGGGGTTATTTCCTTGTTCAAATAAGCTTTGAAAAGCCTCAAATGCCATATATTGGATCTCAAATGTTTCATGCTTTTACCAAGTTTCTGAAAAGCACTGTTGCAGCCGCCAACTGGATCTATAAGTTGTGGAGTACCATTCTCATTTGGTATACCAAAGACACCAATATCATTTTTATCAGCACAAAGCCCTTGAAGTATTGTTTCTAGATCCATGACAATAAGCTGTAAATAAGTGGGTCTAAACAGACCACAACTGAAGAGATGAATATTTGTAGGAACAAATCAAAAAAATATATGTGCTATAAATTGTCAAAAGCGCTGGACACCAAATTTTATATATTCAGTCTGAAACTCAACCGACTTATCAAAGAGGTAAATCCTATCTATATCCACCAGAAAATAATGCCAAAATCCTGTTATCAATACTTGTGAAGAAATGGACTTCACTAAACTACATAACCAGCCAGAATCCTGATTGGAAAAGATCAATGTACAAGCATGGATGGTTAAATATGCTGTGCTATAAACTACTAGGTGTGATAACCCAACAGGGTATAAAATAAGAAGTTATGTACCTACCATAATGTTCCATGTTAGTTGTCTTCTTGCCTTCTTTCTTGCTGGATGGGTTCGGAGCCGATCCTCGGCTCCGACTCGGCCAATACTAAAGCTCGAGAGCTAATTCCACCGGCTCAAGGCTCCCCTATATCCCACAATGCTAGGCGGTAACTACTCAGATCTCGTTTGATAGCTAAACCAAGCAGTTCTGGTCTCCACAGTATGGAGAAAAAAGAACCCACCTCTATATAAACCTGAATGTAAGCTACCACAAACATAAAAGGGGGAATAGAGGTGGTAGAACATGTGGGAAGGAAACTCCAAAGGAAGATCCCAAAATTTCCTATCGGTCTGTCCGGGTTAGGGGGAAGGAGGGTGGGACGCAAGAAAGAAGGCGAGAAGAAGACAACTAACATGGAATGTTATGGTAGGTACATAACTTCTTAATGTTAAGTTGTCAATCTCGCCTTCATTCTTGCTGGATGGGACTGCGTCCCTAGCACCTTATTCCGGGTGGCCTATCGGAACAGACTCTTGAGAACAGTGGAACCAAAGTTGGCACTGTTTCTGGAGGCCATATCCAATTTGTAATGTAAAATGAAGGTATGAGGAGAAGCCCAAGTGGCTGCTGCACAAATGGAATCTACTGGCAGCCTATCCTGAAAAGCTACAGATATAGCTAATGCCCTAGTTGAATGAGCTCTAGGTCTTGAAGGCAGTTTTTGATGTCTGATTTTATAGATGAAGGTAATTATAGAGGTAAGCCATCTTGAAAGGGACACTTTAGTAACTGGAAGGCCCAATTTTCCTTCCGCATAAGACAGGAAAAGCTGATCAGATTTCCTGAACTGTTTAGTCCTGTCTAAATAATATCTAAATTGGCGGTGAGCATCTAGAAAATGTAACTTTTGTTCCAATCTGTTGGAATAGTCAGGGAAGAAGACGGGGAGGTCAATCGTTTGGTTCAGATTTGTCTCAGAGGAAACTTTAGGTAAGAAGGACGGATTAGTCAGGAGGGACACCCTATCTTTGTGGAAAACTAAGTAAGGAGGACGACTGCACAGAGCATGAAGTTCAGATACCCTTCTAGCTGAAGTTATGGCTACTAGAAAAAGTGTTTTCCATGAGAGCAGCTTAAGAGGGCATGAAGCCGCTGGTTCGAAGGGGGGGAGGATCAAGGATGCCAGAACCAAATTCAAGTCCCATTGAGGTGGGGGATCTTTTGATTGGGGGCTTGAGCAGAAAAACACCTCTTAAAAAGGCTTTGCAGAGCTTATGGGGCATGATACTGGAGTCTGAGATACCTACATGAAAATTAGATATAGCAGCTAGTTGTACTCTAATGGTAGATGAAGAAGAGCCTAAATGAAAGAGCTCTGCCAGAAAGTCTAGGATAGACTGGATAGGTGCAGTGAAGGGGTCTATACTTTTTTATGCTGCCCAGAAGGAAAAACGTTTCCACTTACTATTATAAATCTTCCTGGTAGAAGATTTGTGAGAGGCTATCAGGATGTTCCGGACCGAATGAGAGATTAAGGGAAGCCTGGCTAGGGTAGGAATTGGAGAAACCATGCTGTGAGGTTGAGAGAATGAAGGGAGTGGTGCAGCTGGCCCGACTGGTGGGTCAACAGATCTGGCACCGGGTCCAGATGCCAAGGCTGCTCCAACAGGTAATGATGGAGGAACGGAAACCATATCTGTCGAGGCCAGTAAGGGGCAATGAGGATCATTGTAACTCTCAAGGTGATAGCTTTCTGAATTAATTGAGATATCAGTGGAAAAGGGGGAAAGGCATACAGAAGTCCCCGGGGCCAATCGTGGACTAGAGCGTCTCTGGTGGGACGGCCTGGTAATGGGAATAGAGTGAAGAAGTTGTGACACTTGCTGTTTTGGGGAGTAGCAAAAAGATCGCAGCAAGGCTGGCCCCATCTTTGGAAGACTTCTTCCAGCAGCGATTTCTTCAGAGACCACTCGTGGGGCATGAGAATGGCCCTGCTCAACCTGTCCGCAATCACGTTGGACTTCCCGGGAATGTGCGTTGCTATCAGAAAACGCTGAGAAGAAATCGTCCACTGCCAAAGTCTGAGTGCCTCTCGACATAAGGGGTAGGATCTGGTTCCACCCTGTTTGTTGATGTACCACACTACGGACATGTTGTCCGTCTGAATTGCAATAGTCCCCATGGGAAGAGAGTCCTGAAGGGCTTGCAACGCTAAAAGCACTGCTCTCATCTCTAAGACATTTATGTGCAAGTGGCACTCGAAAGGTTGCCACGTGCCCTGGACTGTCCTGCCCTGATAATGCTCCCCCCACCCGATCAGGGAGGTGTCCGTTGTCACCGTGGCGACTGGGATGGGAGGAATGAAAGGTCTGCCTTGGAGAACTTGAGGTGATGTGATCCACCAAGACAGGTGATTCTTGCATGATTGAGTTATTAATATGATGTGAGACATCGGGAGCTGTTGGAAGGACCATTGAGTAAACAGCATCCATTGGAGGATCCTCATGTGGAAACGAGCTAAGGGGAGAAGGGTGATAGTAGCTGCCATGAGTCCTAATACCTTCAAGACTACCCTGGTTTTGACCTTGTTGCATTATAATAGACGGTAAACTTGTTTGCGGATATCTAACACTCTTTGCTCTGTAAGTCTGGCGGAAAGATTGAGTGTGTCTAAGGTGGCGCCTATAAAGGTAATAGATTGACAAGGCGACAAGGCACATTTTTCGAAATTTATTGAGATGCCTAGAGCTTGGCAAGTTTGGATGATGAAGTCTCTGGCTAGAAGCAGTTGATGTCTGGTGGTGGCGGTAAGGAGCCAGTCGTCTAAATATGGAAACACCTGGAATCCTTGACGTCTCAAGTGAGCCGCGACCACTGCCATGCATTTGGTAAACACTCGGGGGGCTGTAGTGAGACCAAAGGGCAGGGCTCTAAACTGGTAGTGACTGGCTCCCAGCCTGAAGCGGAGAAACCTCCTGGAGCGTCTGTGTATTTTGATATGGTAGTACACATCCTGAAGGTCTATCGAGCACATCCAATTGTCCTGACCCAAGAAGGGTAGAATGGACTGTAGCGTGACCATCCGGAATTTTGTTTCCCTGATATAATTGTTTAACTTGCTGAGATCCAGTATAGGTCTCCAGTCCCCTGTTTTTTTTGGTACCAAAAAGAATTTGGAGTAGATTCCGGATCCTTGCTGGTCTGCTGGGACTGATTGGATAGCTCTTTTTGATAGCAGCTTTGATATTTCTAGTGCTGCTTGTTCCCTTAGACTGGGTGGAACGTCTGGAAGGGATCCTTTGGGTTGGGAAGGGATGTGAATAAAGGGAATTTTGTAACCCTCGTATATGATTGACTGTACCCATTTGTCTTGGGTGAGGGAAAGCCAGGCTTTTGGGTACAGTGATAATCTTCCCCCCGACTGCCTCCGAAGGTGGACAGCCGGGCAGCTCCTCAGGGATGCTGAAAGGGTTTATCAGAGAAAGTTTCTCTGCTACCCTGGTTTTGCGGACCTCCTCTGCCTCTAAGGCGGCGTCTATTGTTATTCCCCTCTGCCTCTAGAGGGAATCGACCTTGTGCATCAGATGAGACTCCTGAGGCTTGCGGAACCACATTTTCCCTCCATCTGACCTTTTGGATAAGGTCTAGAAGGGGTAGAAAAACGGACTCCCACGGCAGAGAGAGTCTTACCTTTCACCTTGCACCTAGTCAATGTATCCTTCACCTGAGGACCAAACAATGTTGAGCCATCAAAGGGGGAATTGGTGAAGGACGCCTTGAAAGGGTCCGCAAAATTGCAAAGCCGCATCCAGGCATGACGTCGTAAAGCTACACCTGTGCCTGCGGCCCTACTCGCCCCATCAGCAGCGTATGAGATAAGCCGCATGGAGGAGTTAACAATCGAATTCAGGGTTGCCAACTGGGAGTTCATTTTGTCTTGGAACCCCTCAGCTGTTGGATCCTGTATAGCCTCACCCATATCTTTGAGCAAATCTCTCTGGAGACGGGTGAAGTGACACAAGTAGTTCAGCATCCGCATTGAAAAGGTCGCTGACGAAAACATCCGCTTACCGTACCTGTCCATGGTCCTTATTAGGAGGATGGACAGGTACCGAAGGATCGGCTAACTCCTTCTTAGTGGCTGCGGCCACCACCATGGCATCAACAGAGACACCATTTGATAGAAACTCTTTCTCCTTAGGGGCAGTAATAAATTTTGACGGCCTCCTTGGGGTAAGTTCCACTGAATCAGGGGCCGTCCAAGCCTTCCTTGCCACCACTTCCATAAGGGGGTCAAAGGGAGGGGACACCCAGGAGGTGGAAGGGCGAGAGCCAAACGTCTCAAGGTAAACTGACTCGTCCTCTGAAGGGTTAAGGGCGGGCCAGTTCCCCCTCTGTTTCAGGATTTCAAGGATGTCAGCAAAGGAGACATCCTCAGAGGGGGACCGAGGGAAACCTTCAGATTCCTCCAAGTCAGTGTCAGAGGTGATAGACTCAGGGGAGTCAATGTGCTTCCTCTTGCACTGTCTCTTCCGAGGGGGCTCTCCTACTGGATCAGGAGAGGCCTCGAAAGAGGAGGAAATTCCCAATGGGGAAACCTGAGGAGCTGGCTCTCTGCAGTCTGATACAAGGGGATGGGTAGAAATCACCGCAGGCACTGAAGAGGGAGGAGCTGACGGAGCCGACTGTGGGGTAGACACTGGGTCTAGCACGCTCCGCATGACCTCGAAGGCGCCCCTATCAGGCAAGGCCGGAGGTCCCCGCTCCAAGGAGACAAGGACCCCCCCGGCACCGACAGGGACGGCTCCGAGGCCGATGTCGGAGCCAAACCCACCAGCGCCGATGCTCCGAGAGGGAGAACAGGGTCGGACAAGGGTCCGATGCCACTCGCCCCCTCGGAGCCGATGAGGGAAGCCCGGCGCCGAGATCCCTCCAATGAGGAAATCGGAGCAGATGACGGAGACGAAAGGGAAGTTACTGGCTCCGAAGCACCGACAGCCATGGCTCCGATGAGCCCCGGCTCCGAACTCAAAGGAGTCGGAGGAGGGATAAAATCAGGGATGGAAATAGCCACTGACTGTTGAGTAGGGCTATGCAGCATTTGGGCCAGTGCCTCGGACTTGAGAAGTCTACTCACCACCTTTTGTAAATCATGGTCGGACATCCTGGAGGACCGAGAGGAATGAGACCTATGGCTCCGTTCTGATAGAAGAGGAGATCCCGGTGCCGAATGGATGGAGCCGATGGAAGGGGACCTAGACCTCTTCTTAGCAGGTGGCTCCGATAAGCCTATCGGAGCCGACTGAGTCTTGTCAACCTCGGCTCCAGCCGGAGCCGAGGTGATGGTATGAGATTTGGAAACATCGGCTCCAGCCGGAGCCGATGTCAAAGCCGATTTAATGCTTCCAGGGGACGGCTCTGAAACTGGAGCCGACTGTCTGGAAGTCTTAGAAGGCTTCCCTGACACACACTGGGTCGGGGGGCCTTCAGGCTTTAACAAGCCACGTAAAATCAATTTATTCTTGCGTTCCTGCAGGACTCTAGGGCTGAATGCATGGCACACAGCACATGAGTCCTGCAGGTGCAAAGGTCCCAGGCAATATACACAAGAAGTGTGACCGTCTGTCAGAGACATTTTCTGACAGCACGAATCATACTTCTTGAAGCCTGAGACCTTGGAGTCTTTAGACATCCTAAACTCAGTGGAAAAACACAAACACAACACACAAACACACCCTTAACCAAAATAAAAATCCAGTCACACTGAAGGACTAGGGGAAGGAGGGGGAGAGGGCCAAAGGCCTAAAAGTCAAGAAGGGAATAAAAAGGGATTTCTGACACAAGAGGGGGACCCAATTTAAACTACTGAAATACTTCAAATAAAACTATACTAAAAGGAAAAAAATAGGGGTTGAAATAGAAGTTTCTGAACAAGAAAACTTACTAACCTGCCAGAGCCGGTAGAAGAAGCACCTCGTCAGCTAAGCGGCAAACGAGATCTGAGTAGTTACCGCCTAGCATTGTGGGATATAGGGGAGCCTCGAGCCGGTGGAATTAGCTCTCGTGCTTTAGTATTGACCGAGTCTCGGCTCCGAACCCATCCAGCAAGAATGAAGGCGAGATTGACAACTTAACATTAGGGCCTTATGCTTGTTAAAAGGCTCTGCAATGTAATAATCAATATTAATAGTGTAAATATGTGGTAGATTGGGCTTATGGACATTAGTCAAACTGGTTGCATATCACAGTATGGCAATAACCACTGTGAAAAAAATATTTGGGGTCATCCAATATTGATCCCAAACCTGTAAGGCAATCTACAGCTTGTATCTAGTTTGTCCAATCTGAGGGTCCCAATATAACAAAAAAATATACATATGGCTAGAAAATATATAGAGAAAAATGATGATTCCTATATGTTTAATAACTGGAAAAGTTGATGAAGGCAGTTATATTATGCCATAATTGTATATTAAACCTAAATCTGAACGTCCCAATGTGACAAAGAATGTACATATGGCTTGAAAATATATAAAGAAAAATAATGATTCCTATATATTAAATCATTGGAAATAATATGCCACAATTGTATGTTAAACCTGTAAAGGTTATTTAAATAAGTTAGTATCGGAACCACAATCAAAATTCAATGCTGGTCCAAAACCTATGGAACAGTCTACCAATCCGTTAATCCCAACATGACAGAAGAATACATCCCCACCATAAGCACATATAACTTGAAAATGTGCGTATGTTCAATCCCTTTAGAAATATTTAAGCGCATTTATATAATTCCACATTAATATAAACATATTGATTGTAACATTCCACATTTGTCTAATAACTAGTAGTCATCCTATTAGAAAAAACAAAGAAAAAAATGTGTCTTTGCTATTAAAAAAAAAGTTGTTAAGATGTTATCACACCCAGTTTCATACAACAATGATCCCCAATTTCCTGGAGTCCAACATAAACCACAGCTGCTGCTCGCTATATAGGAATGATGACACAGTAAAAAAAAAATAAACAGTGAAAAAAAGGTCCAGAATTAGTTGGTTCCCAATATTTGCATCCAAACCAACTAGTTCGAATGCTTCTGTAGGAAAGTTTATAGTTCCATAATTGTGTTGTAGAAATGGATTCCGTGTTATAGTTTGACAAACCAACTTGTATTGTTGCAATCACATTCAGCCGAAAAACACTCGTTAGCCAGTATAATCACATATAATGATTCCTGTCATGAGATATATTCCCTCAGCAAAACAAACCAAGATGACCACGAAAAAACGCTGAAATGCTTCTTGGAATAAGGGCATGTATAGCTATATGGATATGCTGGCAAATGACTTTAGGATGACGTTATTATAACTCAAAACGTTGTAAAAATAATACAATATCTGAGCATAGCAACATGGCGTCCCCTTCCATTCATAAAATGGTGCGAGTGTTATCGAAGCAAACAAATGCGGTTACACCATATAAGATGAAGTTTTCAACAGTCTATTGTCGCCAAAATAGTTCCGTTTGGTGTTTCACTTAAACCACACTGATAAATTGTTGGAAACCAGCTAAATATCCAATTCGACTGACTCTAGTTCACATATAAATGCTGACACCATGCGGTTTGTATTCCAAATGAACAAACAAAAAGCGAACCCTGAAAAACAGTACTGTTGCGCTTGTAGAATTTGTTTGAACACAAGGAGACATAAATCCAAAGACCCACTACGCATAAACACATCAAAAAGATATTGACCCAAATAATTCGTGAAACAGTACCTGGTGTTAGGAAATCAACATGGCGTCCATTTCAAACATAGTGTAACCAGTTAGGTTGTTGTAGTTTTCCAAGCCAAGCCTTATTCAACTTGTTTCATGGACAAATATGGTAGATAGATCCAAAACAGTTAGAAACTCACTATAAGTACCAATAATAAATCCATGGGAAGCCTGGGATAGTCCTAAGTAGCAGAGAATATCTCCACTACAGGCACCGATGTGCTAACACTGGAGTGAATGAAATTGAGGCCAAGAAGTGATTCTCTGCAAGTAACACCCAGATGCAAGGCAGAAAACAGTTCAAGTAGACAAAAGGCTGATAAGTAAAGTATATAAACTTTTATGAAATATAATATACACTCAGACCGGTTTCATCCAACAGGCTTTCCTCAGTGGGAATAAAAGAATATTGACTATGAAGTGACACACACACATATATATATATATATATATATATATATATATATATATATATATATATATAGCATGAGTCATCCAATAGGATTCTTCCCAAAGTGTTCTCCCCCACATTCAAATTGTTTCCTATATGAGAGACAAAGAGAAAATATAAAGTTATACACTGAAGTTATTGTATAAAAGTTTATATACTTTACTTATCAGCCTTTTGGATGCTTTTTGATGCTTTACACTGAATTTGGTGCTGGCAGTTTTTGTCTACTTGAACTGTTTTCTGCCTTGCATCTGGGTGTTACTTGCAGAGAATCACTTCTTGGCCTCAATTTCATTCATGCTGCTGTGGACTTTCCAGTGTTAGCACATCCATGAAACAAGTTGAACAAGGCTTGGCTTGGAAAACTACAACAACCTAACTGGTTACACTATGTTTGAAACGGACGCCATGTTGATTTCCTAACACCATGTACTGTTTCACAAATTCTTTGGGTAAATATCTTTTTGATGCGTTTGTGCGTAGTGGGTCTTTGGATTTATGTCTCCTTGTGTTTGAACAAATTCTACAAGCGCAACAGTACTGTTTTTCAGGGTTCGCTTTTTGCTTGTTCATTTGGAATACAAACCGCATGGTGTCAACATTTATATGTGAACTAGAGTCAGTCAAATTAGATATTTAGCTGGTTTCCAACAATAATCAGTGTGGTTTAAGTGAAACACCAAACGGAACTATTTTGGCGACAATAGACTGTTGAAAACTTCATCTTATGTGGTGTAACCGCATTTGTTTGCTTCGATAACACTCGCACCATTTTATGAATGGAAGGGGACGCCATGTTGCTATGCTCAGATATTGTATTATTTTTACAATGTTTTGAGTTATAATAGCGCCATCCTAAAGTCATTTGTCAGCAAATCCATATAGCTATACATGCCCTTATTCCAAGAAGCATTTCAGTGTTTTTTCGTGGTCATCTTGGTTTGTTTTGCTGAGGGAATATATCTCATGACAGGAATCATTATATGTGATTATACTGGCTAACGAGTGTTTTTCGGCTGAATGTCATTGCAACAATACAAGTTAGTTTGTCAAACTATAACACGGAGTCCATTTCCTACAACACAATTATGGAACTATAAATTTTCTTACAGAAGCATTCGAACTAGTTGGTTTGGATGCAAATATTGGGAACCAACTAATTCTGGACCTTTTTTTCACTGTTTATTTTTTTTTACTGTCATCACTCCTATATAGCGAACAGCAGCTGTGGTTTATGTTGGATTCCAGGAAATTGGGGATCATTGTTGTATGAAACTGGGTGTGATAACATCTTAACAACTTTTTTTTTAATAGCAAAGACACATTTTTTCTTTGTTTTTTCTAATAGGATGACTACTAGTTATTAGACAAATGTGGAATGTTACAATCAATATGTTTTATATTAATGTGGAATGATATAAATGCGCTTAAATATTTCTAAAGGGATTGAACATACGCACATTTTCAAGTTATATGTGCTTATGGTGGGGATGTATTCTTCTGTCATGTTGGGATTAATGGATTGGTACACTGTTCCATAGGTTTTGGACCAACATTGAATTTTGATTGTGGTTCCGATACTAACTTATTTAAATAACCTTTACAGGTTTAACATACAATTGCGGCATATTATTTCCAGTGATTTAACATATAGGAATCATTATTTTTCTCTATATATTTTCAAGCCCTATGTACATTCTTTGTCACATTGGGACGTTCAGATTTAGGTTTAATATACAATTATGGCATAATATAACTGCCTTCAACAACTTTTCCAGTTATTAAACATATAGGAATCATCATTTTTCTCTATATATTTTCTAGCCATATATATATATATATATTGTTATATTGGGACCCTCAGATTGGACAAACTAGATACAAGCTGTAGATTGCCTTACAGGTTTGGGATCAATATTGGATGACCCCAAATATTTTCTTCACAGTGGTTATTGCCATACTGTGATATTCAACCAGTTTGACTAATTTCCATAGGCCCAATCTACCACATATTTACACTATTAATATTGATTATTACATTGCAGAGCCTTTTAACAAACATAAGGCCCTATTTTATACCCTGTTAGGTTATCACACCTAGTAGTTTATAGCACAGCATATTTAACCATCCATGCTTGTACATTGATCTTTTCCAATCAGGATTCTGGCTGGTTATGTAGTTTAGTGAAGTCCATTTCTTCACAAATATTGATAACAGGATTTTGGCATTATTTTTGGTGGATATAGGATTTACCTCTTTGATAAGTCGGTTGAGTTTCAGACTGAATATATAAAATTTGGTGTCCAGCACTTTTGACAGTTTATAGCACATATATTTTTTTGATTTGTTCCTACAAATATTCAACTCTTCAGTTGTGGTCTGTTTAGACCCACTTATTTACAGCTTATTGTCATGGATCTAGAAACAATACTTCATGGGCTTTGTGCCGATAAAAATGATATTGGTGTCTTTGGTATACCAAATGAGAATGGTACTCCACAACTTATAGATCCAGTTGGCAGCTGCAACAGTACTTTTCAGAAACTTGGTAAAAGCATGAAACGTTTGAGATCCAATATATGGCATTTGAGGCTTTTCAAAGCTTATTTGAACAAGGAAATAACCCCTAGGGGTTTGAGAATCAAAATCCAACCACTAGTAAGTAAAATTGATGAAATCTTGTCTAATGAATGGTATCTAGCCCAACAACAGGCATCCATGAACTTTGTTCGGATACTGAGTTCATATTATGAACGAACCATTGAAACAAATATCAAAGAGGTTGGTGACCTGTGCAATGAAGCTAAAGCTTATGAGGGATACTCACAATTTCCTTTACGTCTCAATAAGCTGTCAAAAGACCTGCTGGTTTTTGAAAAACAAATAAAGGATAAAAAAATTAAAAAATTCAATAGGGATCTAATCGACAATCAAAGAGTGCGACCCTTTGATACCACCAAAAATGTTAGGTTTATGGAAACCAGACAGAATCCCAGTAGGAATCTCAAGAAAAGACCCAGATCTATATTGAAAGGGTCTAAGACGTACAGAGTTACATCAGCAGATGATTCCTCCATTACAGACACTGAAGGGATCAACACTGGAGAATCCCCGGTTCCTAAAAAAGTTAAGAACCAAGCCCACCCTTAACATACTAGGAGGAGGGGTGGGAGAGAACACAGGGGGTACAAAAATAGACACAATCGAGGGTCTCATTCAAACACTTATGAGACAATAGATGGTAATATTTTGAATATTTCTCAAACTGTTTTAACCGAGGACCAAAAGAAACTTTTAAATAAAGGTCTGAATTTTGTTCCAGGGTTTTTTGTTGATGAGTCTGACATAGTGAATGACATCAATGATTTTTGTCACAGGATCAACCTTAAGCTATTTTTTGGATCCAGAATTGACTCTCAAAGATCTAATGAATTTAAATTTCACAAATCTAAATTTGTACCACCTATGAACCGGAATGTAGCAGTCTTTCAACAAGCGGTACTCAGAGACATACACTTCAAGTTGGATCAATTTTTGCCCTTGAAACACAATTTAACCCTCACTGAACAACAGGCATTGCAGCAGCTTAGGGACAATAAAAATATTGTCATCACTCAGGCCAATGAGGGTGGGGCAGTAGCTATGATGGATACGGATTATTATCTGGGGGAGGGAAATGGACAACTTTCCAACCCTTCCCATTACATGAAGATGCCTATTGACCCCACTCTCAACTTTAAGCAAGAAACTGACAACTTTTTAGATCTAGCTGTCTCTGAGGGCATTATATCTGATGCAGTGAAGGCACATTTGACAGTACAAGATCCACAGAAACAAACATTATACCTGCTACCGAAGATACATAAATGTCTCAACAAACCCCCTGGAAGACCAATTGTATCTGGCATGGGTTCACTAACAGAACAATTATCAGAGTTCCTTACTCTATATTTCAAACCATTACTAGGCCTGATTCATGCCAGAATACAGGATACCACACAATTTTTACACATTATTGCTGACAACCAACTAGAACCCGACTGGTTACTCTGCATCCTGGATGTCAAGGCTTTATACACGAACATACCACATTGGGCTGGATTGGAAGCCCTTAAATTTTGGTTAGACAAATCACAACTTTACCCCGCAGGTTTCAATACACTCTTGGTCTGCATGGCTGAACATGTTCTCAATAAAAATGTTTTTTACTTTCAGGGAGAATGTTACTGGCAGCTTAAGGGCACTGCCATGGGGGTATCTTTTGCCCCCATATACGCAGACCTTTTCATGGGATATGTTGAGGAAAATCTCATTTATGATTCTACACATAATCTGTATCTTGAGGAACTTGATATTTGGTGCAGGTATTTGGATGATTGTTGGTTGGTTTGGCGTTCTGATGAAGACTACTTATCAGAATTTGTTCTATATCTTAACCAGAACATATGGGGTATTGAATTTTCATCCACTCATGACAAAAACGAGATTAATTTCCTGGACGTGACCATAACCAGGAATTCGGATGACACTTTATGTAGTAAAACATTCCGCAAATACCCTCAGTATCACAGCTTACTACATGCAACCAGTATGCATCCCAACCATATCATCAGAAATATACCCAAGTCTCAGTTCCTTAGGATTCACAGAATCTGTTCTTCAGATAAGGATTATGATGAATCTCAACAGGATCTGGCCAGCAGGTTTAGAGCTAGGGGCTATCAAGAACTTGACATCCGGGGTGCTCAACAAGTTGCTTTCAACTCCACCAGAACCTCCCTCCTCAAATACTCTGATAATACTCGGAAAGAACAGGATGAATCCATTCGGTTCATCACAACATTTGGACATAACATTAACCTTATTAGAAATGTTATATCCAAGCATTGGAATATCCTTACTGCCAATGAGGAGCTTACACCTTGGACTGGTGATGTATGTAAGTATGGCTACAGAAGGGGGAGGACATTGGCATCATTCTTTTAACATTTCAGGAGGGTCAGTTCAGCTGGAGCCATACACCACCAACTAACTATGACAGGCGACAAATTATGAGGCACATACCATTGTGGTCATTGTTCATCCTGTCCATTCATTTTTACATCAAAACATTTCACTAGCAAAAACACAGATAGAATTTTTGATATAAAATTTTTTGGCAATTGTAACAGTGATTGGGTGGTATATCTTGCAACGTGTGCATGCGGTTCATTCTATGTTGGACAGACTTCACGACCACTTCGATTACGTATGTCTGAACACCGTAGTGACATACAAACTAGGAGGGACACTAATGCCCTATTCCGACATCACACACAACACAATTCAGCCAGGTTCCAGTTTACCATCATTGACAGAATTCTGGGTGATAGATCCAACAAACAAGGATGGCATTCCATTCTCACTAAAAAAGAGAAGTATTGGATCATCAAACTGGGGGCTTTGTTTTCACCCAGCTTGAATGATCATTTATAAAGTCATATATTTTATTTAAGTTTTATTTATCACAATGTACAATGGATATTTTATTTTTTTGTATAACTTTATATTTTCTCTTTGTCTCTCATATAGGAAACAATTTGAATGTGGGGAAGAACACTTTGGAAGAATCCTATTTGATGACTCATGCTATATATATATATATGTGTGTCACTTCATAGTCAGTACTCTTTTATTCCTACTGAGGAAAGCCTGTTGGCTGAAACCGGTCTGGGTGTATATTATATTTAATAAAAGTTTATATACTTTACTTATCAGCCTTTTGGATGCTTTTTGATGCTTTACACTGAATTTGGTGCTGGCAAATTTTGTCCAATTAATACTCAACCCAAACAAAACTAAACTACTCATCTTCCAACCCACCAAACATACTCAAAACAACTCTCACTTTAACATCACAGCAAAAGACAACACCATTATATACCCAACTGAACACACCAAATTGCTAGGAGTGGAAATAGACAATAAACTAAAATTTGACATTCACATATCCATGACCATAAAAAAAGTCCACAAAAAACTAGGAGCGTTATACAGAAATAAGCAACTTCTCACCAAAGCAGCAAAAATTTCAATAGCAAATTCCCACCTTATCTCCACCCTACTTTATGCCACTCCAATATATACCAACCTAAGGCAATGCGATCTAAACAAGCTAGAGACCTGCTACAACAAAATCGCCAAATTCGCCACAGGGGCATCCTACCGTAGTCACCACTGTCTCTCACTTGCTGAACTGGGCTGGCTTGAACTCCCTCACCTCCTTCAATGGTATCAACTCTCACTCGCTCACAAACTAGTAAACCATCCTCTAAATGTCCCATCTCTCCAGAATCTACTCCAACCCTATCGCACCACCACACCACTAAGATCCAGCAACAAAAATCACTTGCAGATCACTAAAGCCAATAACTCTGCTGGTGAAGCACTATTCTCTTGCGCCATAGCCAAATTATGGAACTCCCTCCCACCCACAATTACCTCCATACCATCATGCACCCACTTCAAAACTTTACTAAAAGCGCACCTAAAAACATGCTGGCTATGCCCTTGCAACTCCCACTCTAATATCACCCACCCCATCCAACCACTACCTTTCTTTCCACTCCACTAACTACCTTGATTATAGCAAGCTCAGATGTTCATAAGCCTAATACTTATTATACAGCAGGAACTTCTTATTGTAACATTTGTTAATGTCTGTTATGTACTTCACAGATAAAGATTCTAGTTGTCTACTGATGTACTATGTTCTTTAACTGTAAATATGTTGTAAGTAATTGCTATGTAAATTGTTAATCGCTATGTAATCCAATGTAACTACTGTGGAGTTTTCTCCCTGGGCCTCCACTGAAAATGGACCTACGTCCAGTCGGACACTCCCGGTCAACAAATATAAATAAATAAATAAATAAATAAAACAAATAGTACTAGGCCTCCTTGCCTCTAAAATGATATCCATCACAGGTTTACTGAGGGATGGTAGAGGAGAGATTATGTAATTAGCCAGGCTGCAAGGTTCAGTGTTAGAAGCTGAGGGTGCAGAATCTGCTTCTCCTGCTGAGACAACAGGGAAGGAGTCTGAGGCAGGTGCCATGGGAATTACCATGACACAGTGCACAGGAGGGGGTACCAGTGCTGGCGTGGCCGGTCTGGAGCAATCAAGATCATCCTTGGTTTGTCCTGTTTGATTTTTAGTAGTACTTTGGATAGCAGAGGGGGAAGGCATAGACTGATAGGTTTTTCCAGCTGAAGGACAGAGCATCCACTTTCCAGGCTTGCTTGTGGGGAGTCCTTGTGCAAAATTTGTCCAATTGGTAGTTCTGGGGAGAGGCAAACAAGTCTATATCTGGGTTCCCCCATTTGCTTGTCAACATGTTGAAAATCCTTGGTTCCAGTTTCCACTCGTGTGGGTCCATGAGTTTTCTGCTTAGTCCGTCTGCCAGTGTATTTAATTTTCCTGGCAGGAATTGAGCTTGTAGGTGCACTTGGTAGCTCAAGGCTGTGTTCCACAATGCCATGGCTAGTCTGCAGAGGGGATAAGAATGTGTACCCCCCTGATTGTTTATGTACCACATAACAGTGGTGTTGTCCATCTTTACCATAAGTTGTCCTGGAAGAATGTGGTCCTTGACGGCTGTCAGAGCATTCTGTACAGCTAACATTTCTTTTTGATTAATATGCAGGTGCATTTGACTTGGGTTCCATTTGCCCTGAATGTACTTCCCTGCTAGGTGAGCCCCCCATGCATAGTCTGATGCGTCTGTTGTTAGGGTTTGGGTGGCAAGGGGTGGTGTGAAAGGTAGTCTCTTGTTTTGGTGGCAGGCCTCTGCCCACCAAAGGAATTCTAGGCGTAGGCAAGGTATGATAGGAATAATTGTTTCTAGACTGTGAGAATGTTGACTCCATAGGCTTTTTAGATACCACTGTAGTTTCCTCATATGCAGTCTTGCATATGGAATTAGAAGAATGCAGGAGGCCATGAACCCCAAGACTTGCAGTATTTGTCTCGCAGATAGCAGGGTTTTTGTGGCCATTTGTTTGAAGTAGGTTGTCAAAAGAATTTGTGTCTCTGGCGTGAGGTAAGCCATCTGGGAAGTTGTATTCAAGCTTGCTCCCAGGAATATAATTTGTTGACAGGGTACCAGGTGTGATTTCTTTTCATTTATGGTGTACCCCAGACAAGTTAGAAACCTTCGTACAAAGGCCAGATGATTCAAAAGTATGTCCTGGCTTTCTGCCTGAATTAGACAATCATCCAGGTATGGGTATATTTGAATATTCCTTTGTCTGCAAAATGCAATAACTGGAGCTAGGCACTTTGTGAATAACCTAGGCGCAGTAGATAAGCCAAAGGGCAGTGCAGAGAACTGATAGTGCGTGTAGCCTGCTTTGAAGCGTAGGTATCTTCTGCAAGATTCCCTGATTGGGATGTGCAGGCTTCTTTTAAATCTAGTGTTGCCAACCAGGCATCTTTGCCTAGCATAGGAAGTAATTGGTGAAGAGTCAGCATCTTGAATTTTGGAATTTCCAAAAAGGTATTTAGAGTAGAGAGGTCCAGGACAGGACGCCATGAATTGTCTTTTCTGGGTACCAGGAAAAGTCTCGAGTAGAAACCTTGTCCCTTTTCCTCTTCCGGTACCAGTTGAATAGCCCCCATGCTTAAGAGAGAAAGGATTTGTTTTTTGCCTCTGCCCACTGATTCGGGGGTAGGTCCGGCCACCTGCTTGGTGTTGGCAATGTGTGGAAGTGAAATCTGTATCCCTGGGACACTATATTTAAAACCCATTTGTCCTGGGTAATGAGTTCCTAGTTCTTTGCATGAAGAGCAAAGTTTCCCACAAAGGGGCAGTCAGTTGATAAGTGCTTGGAAATTTTAAACGGAAGTCATTGAGACAGTTTACTATAGGGGGTGTCTTATTACTCCCAGATTTGGAAGTGGAGGCCCCCCACTGCTTAGTCCTGTGTGTCCCCTGGGACTGAAACCTGGGGCTTTTGCTGTGTCTGGGTTTGGCTTGAGAAGACCTGGAAGGGGCTGGAAAGGACTAATTCTTAGAAGGCCAGTGCCTACTAAATCTAGGAGGCTGAACTTGTAAGAAATCTTTAACAGTTTGCATAGATTTAGCTTTATCTTCCATCTTTTTAAGAACTTCTTCAGCCTTGTTTCCAAACAGGTGGTCCTGATTTAAGGGAGATTCCAACAATTTAGCTTTAACATGATCAGGCAAGGATTGCTCCTTTAGCCAAGCATGCCTTCTGAGCACAGACCCAGCAATGGCAGCCCTGCAAGAGGCCTCTAATGAATCAAAACCACATTGCAAAGTATGTTTTCCAACTTGTTCAGTAGAATGCATTAAATCCTGTAATTCTTTATTTTCCACACAGTCAGGAATCAACATCATTTTCTGTTTAAGCAATCCAATAACATGTTGCTGATACTTTAGCATATGAAACTGGCAGTTTAAAGTCCTAATGGCCAAGGTTGCAGAAGTGCAAACCTTCTTACCCCATCTATCCAGCGCCCTGGAGTCTCTATCAGAAGGGGTAGGAATTTTAGCAGTAGAAGCCTTAATGCCCTTGGGCCCCTGTGAAATAGTCTCTGGATCCGCAATAGGTTTTTTAAAAAGGAACTTGTGTGACTCAGAGACCCTGTAGTATCTGTCAGGTTTTCTGGGAGCAGGAGGCAAGGAATCAGGGGCCAAACTAGATTCCGAAAAAGCATCATCAACAATGTCCAGTACAGGAAGAATAGCTAAAGGCCTACGCTGAGGGAGAAGTAAGAAATCCCTAAGCTTCTTTTTTGAATCAGAAAAATTCTGGCTTTCTCAGTGGAAATGCTCCCTTAGAGTATGCAAGGTTTCCCCAAAAGAAAAATCCTCTGGAGGGGAAGCAGAGGGAATGGAGTCCTCTGCATCAGAATCCTCATAAGTAGATAAGGGCAAATCCAGATCATCAGAAGAATCAGAAAAAAACAGAATCCTGGTCAGAAGATTCATAAACAACTTCACTCCTAGGCCTCTTAGAAAGGGGGGTTGGCTACCCCTGATTAGAGTTATTAAATATTCAGTCATTCTTATCATTTGTTTTTTAGGCATAGAACATGTGGCCTGGGCGTCGTTTTTTTAGGCATGGTTCGAGATTTAGGCCTACGTGAAGAAGGAGGCGTTGGCTTAATATGCAAGTTTGTAGGCCTGAATACACCCTCAGAAGCCAGTGCCTGCGCAGCGGCTCCAGACCCATCTAAGGTAGAGACATCCATGGATTCCATAGTTGAAGCATCTCGCAGCATACTGGACTCCGAATGGGTCTCAGTAGAGGCCTGCGAATCAGAAGTAGCGGGTATCAGGGGCTGCAAAAACGCCTCACTGAGTACTGGCAAACTGGCGACTGGCTTAGGAGAAGTGTCGTCTGCAGTTTTGGACCTCGGCAGCCTGTCTCTGTCTTTATCTTTGCGTTTTTTCGGAATACCGGTAGTCTGATGGCTAACCGATGACATTTGTGGATAATTAAACTGACAACCTAAATATTTAGAGGCGAAAATATACCGATGACGGATAGTGCACTGATTAAATAAAGCACAAAACTGAAAGCAAGGTACGTCATGGTCAGGGCCTAGGCAAGGAATACAGTACGAATGAAAATCTTTATGAGGTATTGGCTTTCCACAAGTAATGCAATTGTTAACTTTTACTGACATCGGTAAGAAGCAAGAAAAAGTTTCCCCAACAGGGTACTTAGCTTTAGTTGAAGAATTCGGTTTTGAAACGCGAAAAAGTACAGTTTTGTACCTACCATAAATGTAGATGTTCGAGTGCAGACACTGCTGCAGTCATTACACTTGGGTTATCCTGCCGTCAGGCAGTTCCCCAGTCGGCCTGAGTTCCAAAGTCTTGGTCCGGTGTCGGTTGCTGTCGCCTCCTCCCTGACGTCAGTGCGACAGGGGTATATAAGATGCAGCCGACGCAATTTTCTTCAGTTTTTCTTGCCCCAGATGTCAGGTGCCCCCAAATAGGTAGGCAATTCAAATTGCTAATAAAACATACATAAGAAATGCAAACAACATACTTTCAGCTACCAGCAAATACTCCCCATAGGTAGTAAAAGGTAGAGGAACTAGGTACGTACTAGCCAGTAAGAGGGGAAGGAGGGAGGGTAACCTGGACTGCAGCAGTGTCTGCACTTGAACATCTACATTTATGGTAGGTACATAGTGTTGTCGCCTCACAGTAAGACGCCGTCCGATTTGATTCTCAGCTAGAGAGTATTATTTGTGGAGACATGCGTGAATGGGCGTACCTTCGTTGAAGGTTGTGTGTCAGGGCTGGCAACTCGGTACGTAAAAATCAACTGCCAATCATTAGCGGATCGGAATTCCGCTGTGGCGACCCCTAACCGGGAAAAGCCAAAAGACACAACAACAACAACAACAACAAAACTGTACTATGTTCATCGTGTGACACTGCTGCAGTCATTACACTTGGGTAGAATCCCAAAGCTGAGGTAGGGTGGTTGGTTCTATAAGGCATTAGGGGTGGCTATAAGGCTCTGCAGCACTGCAGAGGCGAAGCCAGCTCTGGATTTATAGTATAGAGGCAGATGGTAATGCTTGGTGAAGGTATGCACAGAGCTCCATGTTGCTGCTTCCAAAATATCCTTGGTAGGTACTCCTCTGAGGTAGGCAGTTGAAGTGGCTGTTGCCCTGGTGGAGTGAGATCTAATGCTGTTAGGCACAGGTTTTCCATGGTGCGTATAGCAGACAACGTATGCAATGTACTATCCATTTGGAAATAGTCTGTTTTGAAATGGCTTTTCCCTGTGCTGCTGCAGCATATGCTACCAATAATTGCTCAGATTTTCTGAAAGCTTTGGTTTTGTCCAAGTAGAAGCGTAACTGCCTGTGAATGTCCAATGAATGCAGTAGTCTTTCCCCTTTATTCTGTGGTTTTGGATAAAAAGTAGGCAAGTGAATGGTTTGGTTTAGAGACACACTTGAAACCACCTTAGCATAAATATAGGATTAGTTCTTAAGGACACCCTGTCCTGGTGGAAAATGAGGAAAGGTTCCACTGCCATTAGTGCCTGTAATTCTGAAACTCTTCTTGCAGAAGTTATTGCCAGGAGCAGAGCAGTTTTCCAAGAAATGTATTTTAATTCTGCCATGCTAGCTGGTTCAAAAGGAGGTAAAGTTAATTTTTCCAAAACAAAGTTGAGGTCCCAAGTTGGAGTAGGTGCTCTACGGGGCAGTCTTATGTTTTTAGCCCCTCTGAGGTACTGTTTTAGCAAAGGATTAGATTAAATTGGTGGATCCGTGTTGTAATGTGCAGAGATGGCAGAGGCGTGGATCTTGATGGATGAAAAGGAGAGGACTTTGTCCAGCATCTCAGTCAAATATTGTAGTATCTGAGGAATGTTTGGCACAAGAGGATCAAGGCTGTGAGCCTGGTTCCAGGCACAGAATCTCTTCCATTTATCCGAGTAGGCTTTCCTGGTACTAGGCCTTCTGGCCTCCAGAATGACATCCATAACTGCTTTGGAGAGAGGCATTGCTTGCATGGCTAGGGAATCTTCCATGCAGCTAGGTTTAGTGTCTTTAGCTGGCTGTGGAGTAACTGATTGTTGTGCTGTGACAGCAGATGTGGTATTTGAGGCAAAATCCAGGGTGGTCCTTGTGCTAAGTTTTTTAAGTTGGGTACCAGTGCTGGCGTGGCCAGTCTGGTGCAATCAGGATCATTTTTGGCTCTTCTTGCCTGGCTTTTATAAGTACCTTTGTGAGAAGAGGCAGTGGTGGAAAAGCATATACTTGTAGGTTTGTCCAGCTGAATGACAGGGCATCCACTTTCCATGCTTGCTGATGGTAACTCCTTGTGCAGAATTTCTTTAGCTGGCAATTCATTGGGGAGGCAAACAGATCTATGTCCGGGCTCCACCATTTCTTTGTTATCATTCTGAATATTTGAGAATTCAATTCCCATTCGTGGGGATCCATGATATTTTTGCTTAAGTCCTCTGCTAGTGTGTTTTTCTCTCCTGACAGGAATTGTGCTTGTAGATGAACTTGATAGTTTATAGCTGTGTTCCATAAGGTCATGGCTTGTCTGCAGAGGGGGTAGGAGTGAGTGCCCCCTTGCTTGTTTATGTACCACATAACTGTGGTGTTGTCTGTCTTTAGTAGTAGTTGTCCTGGATGCAACAGGTCCTTGAAAGCTATAAGGGCATTTTGTACAGCTAGCATCTCTTTTTGATTGATGTGAAGATGCCTTTGTTCTGCGGACCACTTGCCCCGAATACATTTTCCTGCCATGTGTGCTCCCCAGGCGTAATCCGATGCATCTGTTGTCAGTGTTTGCCTGGCTGTGGGTTGAGTGAAAGGCTGTCGCTTGTTGAGGTGACAAGCTTGAGCCCATCATCGAAACTCCTGTTGAAGGCAAGGTATTAGTGGTATAACTGTTTCCAAACTTTGACAGTGTTGTGACCATACATTCTTTAGGTACCATTGTAGTTTTCTCATATGCAGTCTGGCATATGGAATTAGTAGTATGCAAGATGCCATGAAGCCCAAGGCCTGCAGAATTTTTCTTGCAGGGAGTTGGGTCTTTGTTGCCATTAATTGAAAGTATTGTGTCAGTTGCCCTTGTTTGTCTGGCGTGAGAAAAGCCATCTGGGCCATTGTGTTCAAGCTGGCACCCAGGAATATTATCTCTTGTGAGGGCACTAGTTTTGATTTCTTTTCATTTACTGTGTACCCCAGGCAACTTAATAACTTTTTTACAAACGCCAGATACTGTAGAAGAATGTCCTTGCTCTCTGCTTGAATCAGGCAGTCACCCAGGTATGGGTAAATCTGAATTCCTTTCTGTCTGCAAAATGCAATTACTGGTGCCAGGCACTTTGTGAAGACCCTGGGCGCAGTAGATAATCCAAAGGGCAGTGCAGAGAATTGATAGTGCATTGGACCAGCTAAGAACCTGAGGTATCTTCTGCAGTTTTGTCTGATAGGGACATGCAGGTATGCCTCCTTGAGGTCCAAAGTCACAAGCCAAGCTTGCCTGCCCAGCATGGGAAGAAGCTGCTGTAATGCAACATTTTGAATTTCGGAACATCCAGGTAAGTGTTTAGTGAAGAAAGATCCAGAATGGGCCTCCAGGCTTTGTCTTTTCTGGGAACCAGAAAGAGTCTTGAGTAAAATCCTTGCCCTTGTTCCTGTGGTGGTACCTTTTGAATAGCTCCCAAGTCCATGAGTGCCATTATTTGTTTTTGGGCCTCTGCCCATTGATTTAGTGGCAGATTTGGCATTCCTTTTAATCTTGGCAGATTTGGCATTCCTTTTAATCTTGGCAGTGTGAAAGTGGAACCTGTAACCTTTTGAAATAATATTGAGAACCTATTTGTCTTGGGTGATCATATGCCAATTGTGATAAAAAAGTGCCAGTTTTCCTCCCAAAGGGGCTGCCAAGAGTGAATTGTTTGGCAGCTGGAGTGGGAAGTCATTGGGGCTGTTTTTATATGGTTGGTGCCTGTCTTCCCCTTCTTTCTGGCCTGATGCACCCCATTGTCGAGGCCTGTAAGGACCTTGTGGTTGACCTCTACCTCTTGGCTGTCTGTATCTGCCCCTTTGAGGTCTGTCATTAACTGGAAAGGACCAATTCTTTGTTGGCCAGTTTCTACCAAATCAAGGAGGCTGAACCTGTAAGAAATCCTTCACTGTTTGCATAGATTTTGCCTTATCCTCCATTTTCTTTAATACCTCTTCTGCCTTAACTCCAAACAAAACATCCTGCTGTAAAGGTGCATCCAGTAATTTAGCTTTAACATGATCTGGTAACGTATGTTCTTTTAACCATGCATGTCTTCTAATGACAGAGCCTGTAACTGCTGTTCTGCATGAGGCCTCTAAAGAATCAAAACTACATTGCAAAGTATGCTTTCCCACTTGTTCAGCGGCATGCACTAAATCCTGTATTTCTTTAAAATTAGGAGGATCTGTATCTGGAAGCATTTTTTGTTTCAACTGAGACATCAAAAATTGCTGATATTTTAGCATGTGAAACTGGCAATTTAAGGCTCTCATTGCTAAAGTTGCAGACGTATATACTTTCTTTCCCCATCTGTCTAGTGCTCTGGAATCTCTGTCAGAGGGAACTGGGTTCTTTGCTGATGAGGCCTTAACCCCTTTGGGTCCCCGAGAAATAGTTTCAGGATCAGCAACAGGGCTTTTATACAGAAATTTATGTGAGTCAGGGACTCTGTAATATCTGTCCGGTTTAAGTGGAGCTGGAGGTAAGGAATCAGGATTTAAACTGGATTCAGTGTACACATCATCCACAATATCTAGCACTGGCGGAATAGACAGGGGTCTGTGTTGAGGTAATAATAGGAAGTCTCTGAGCCTTTTCTTGGATTCTGAATAATCCTGGCATTCCCAATGGAAATGCTCCCTCATGGTATGTAAGGTTTCCCCAAAGGAGTAGTCCTCAGGCGGAGAGGCTGATGGAATAGATTCCTCAGCATCAGAATCCTCATAAGGGGGTAAAGAGTATCCCAGGTCTGAGGATGAATCTGAGGAGAAGGACCCCTGGTCAGATGAATCATAATCTGCATCCTGTCTAGGCCTTTTATCAGGTGGGGGATGGGAACCCCTGATCAGAGTGATTAGGTCTTCGGCCATTTTGAGCATTTGTTTCTTAGGCATGGAGGCCTGTCCTGGAGAATGCTGTACTTGTTTCTTAGTTTTTAAAGGAGGCTTTGACTTAGAAGAGGGTTTAATGCTTAGCTGAGTAGGTCTGAAGACACCCTCTGAAGCTGCGGGTAGCTCAGGTACTCCGGATCCCACTGCAGGATCGGTATCGGTCTGCTGAAAAGCTAGTGCATCCGAAGGCCCAGCCATCTCCACGTGGGGGTCGGGGGCAGCCTGTGGTTCTGCAGAAGTGGTCGTCAGGGGCTGCGAAAGTGCCTCACTGAAAACCGGAGAAATGGTGACTGGCCTAGAAGTTTTGGGCCTCAGATGCCTGTCCTTGTCTTTGCGCTTTTTATGAATACCGGTCGTCGGAAGTTCTGACGGCATGGTATAATTAAATTTTCTGCCAAAGTAATGTCGGGCAAAATCAAACCGACGTTTAATAGTGCGCTTATTAAACCTAGCACAAAACTGACAACCAGTAACGTCGTGGTCTGGGCCTAGGGATGGGATACAATAAGAATGGAAATCCTTATGAGGTATTTGCTTCCCACAAGAAATACAGTTATTAACTTTTACTGACATCAGTCTGAGGCAAGAAAAAGTTTCTCCAACGGGGTACTTAGCTTTGTAGAAGACTTCGGTTCTGGATTCGGAATGAAAATCTCAGGAGTAGGCCGACCGGCACTTGCGAACTGCTTTTGCTTCGGGCACCGCGTGGCAAGAAAGATGGAAGAAAATGGCGTCGGCTGCATCTTATATACCCCTGTTGCAGTGATGTCAGAGAGGAGGCGACAGCAACCGACACCGGACCAAGACTTTGGAACTCAGGCCGGCTGGGGAACCGCCTGACGGCAGGATAACCCAAGTGTAATGACTGCAGCAGTGTCACACGATGAACATCGAAAATTTCAGGTGTCGGCCAACCGGCACTTGCGAACTGCTTCTGCTTTGGGCACTGCACAGCAAGAAAGACTGATGTAATGGCGTCGGCTGCATGTTTTATACCCCTGAAGACCTGACGTCATGGAAGAAGGAACAGCAACTGACACAGGACCCAAGACTTTGTTAATCAGGCCGACTGAGGGCTAACTGCAAGCAGATAACCCAAATGTAATGACTGCAACAGTGAAACATGAAGAACATCATAACATTATACCTTTTCCTCACTGTAGTGCAATCTTGGAGTTAATATATATAAGTAACGGAGGTCCGGTCCAGCCAAGTGAAACACATTTTTGTAGGGGGGCAAGCCCCCTGCACCCCCCACTACTTATGTATACTAACTCTGAGATTGTACTACAGTGGTAAAAAAAAGAAGTCATGTCTTGCCATAACGTTCCATCTGTGTTATTCATCTTCTTTCATTCATCACTGATGGGGGTTCAGTTCTGAGCCCTCGGAACCGAGTCAGCCTTTTTACCAAGCTCATGCCAGCTAAAAAACTCTCGAGCCAAGTCTCTACCCAGAATGCCCTTCTCCCTGTTACCTCAGATCGAGTTTGCTAGAGAAAAGGAAGTAAAGCCAAGGCCACTTCTGTGGACCTACCCTAGGGCACCACTTAGACCCAAAGCATCCCCCAGGAGCCTTTGGAGGTGGAAGGAGGGTGGGAAGTGATGAAAGAAGATGAACAACACAGGTGGAACATTATGGTAAGACATAACTTCTTTATCTGATGTTGTTAATCTTCTCTCCATTCATCACTGATGGGACAGAATCCCAAGCTACCTTGTGGTCCATGGGCAGCCCTTATGGAAGAACATTCCTGTGTACCATTGAGCCGAAGGCAGCTCTCTCTCTGGAGACCAAGTCTAATCTGTAATGATAGATAAAGGTATGAGGCTTCACAGATGTCATCCATGGAAGCCCTGGAATGGAAAGCTACAGATGTTGCCATAGATCTAGTGGAGTGAACTTTAACTTTTGGCATAGGTGCATTACTGAGGGAATAGATGAAACGTATGCAGTCCCTTAGCCATTTTGATAATGCTCTCCCATTCTGGGCCTAGAAAAGGAGATGAAAAGCTGTTCAAATTTATGGATAGGTTTGGTCCTGTCTAGATAAAATCTCAATTGTCTATGTATGTCTAAAGAGTGAAGGCAGTACTCTCCTCTACTGGCAAAAATTTGGAAAGAATACTGGTAGGTCAACGGTCTGGTGGAATTCAGAAAAAAACTTTAGGGAGAAAAGATGGATTCGTTCGAAGTGATACTCTGTCTTTATGAAAGACCAGATAGGGCCTCTTGATACACAAAGCCTGCAGCTGCGACACTCTTATGGCAGACATGATGGCTACCAAGAACAAGGATTTCCAAGACAAAAACTTTAGGTCACACTTCAGAGCAGGTTCAAAAGGTTTCTGAGTCAAAGACTGAAGGACTAGAGTAAGGTTCCATGGTTCCACGGGCTGTCTGATAGGAGGCCTGATATGAGAAGTTCCCTTGAGGATAGCCTTGCAAATGCATAGAGAGATAAGACGGGTGCCATCTATACCATTGTGGAAATTGGAAATAGCAGCTAGATGTACTCATATGGTAGAGGCCAAGGCTCCATTATCAAAAAACTTAGCCAAGTATTGAAGCCGAATACAGATCTAGCAGTTTATTCTTGGACCAGATGGAGAATCTTTTCCATTTATCCTGGTATAGTCTTCCGGTGGATGGTTTATGAGAGGCCAGAATGATGTGTCGAACAGACAAGGAGAGATTAGCTTGCCTGGCTACTAGTGGAAGTGGATAAACCAAGCTGTCAGCTTGAGACTGGATAGATTTGGGTGACTCAACCCTTGGGGGTGAGTAATCAGATCTGGCAGTGTGTCCAGAATCCACGGCAGGTATACTAGGTGAGGCTGAAGGAAGGGGGAACCAAATTTGTCGAGTCCAGAATGGGGCTATGAAGATCACCTTGCATCTCAACTGAAGAGCTCTCTTTAGAAATTGTGGGATCAGAGAGATGGGCGGATAAACATAAAGAAGTCCCATGGGCCAACCATGGATCAGAGCATCCCTCTGTGACTCCCCCTCTGGGGGAGGTAGGGCGAAATAGCTGCTGCACTTGGTGTTTGATGGGGAGGTGAAAACCCAGTGGCTGAAGATTGCTGATGCCACCTCAGGGTTGAGGTACTACTAGTGAGGCATGAGGATGCATCTGCTCAGCTTGTCCACAATCACATTGGAGCTCCCCGGGATATGCTTTGCCCCAGGATATGCATTGCTATTAGAAAGCAGTTGGAAGCTATCATCTACTGCCAAATTCGCATGGCTTCTCGACATAGTGGATAGGACTTGGTTCCTCCTTGTATGTCGATATACCAGACCACTGACTTATTGTCTGATTGAACTACAACTGTCCCGGAAGGGAGAGCCAAATGGAAGGCCTGCAACGCTAACAGCACAGCTCTCAGTTCCAGAACATTGATATGCAGGTGGCCCTCTGAGGTGGACCACATGTCTTGCACAGTCTTTCCCTGGAAATGGCCCCCCCACCCGATCAGGGAAGCATCCGTGGTCACAATGGCTGTGGGCTGAGGAGACTGAAATGGAATACTCCAAAGTTCTACGTCTGGCCTCATCCAACAAAGCTGGTCCTGTTTGCAGGAGTTGGTTATTCGAATCTGGTAACTGAGGGGGTGACAGTTTGGGAATCATTGACACAGAAGGAGCCACTGCAGAATCCGCATGTGTAGCTTTGCTAGAGGCACTATTGGGATTGATGCTGCCATAGAACCTAGGGCCTGAAGAACTTCCCTTGCAGAAATTGTTGTTTGTGAGAGTATCACCCAGAGTTGAAGCCTCAGTCGATGGAGTCTGTGAATTGGGAGTGATACCAGAGAGGACTGAGTATTGAACACTGCTCCAATGAACTTTGTTGTGTAGGGGCAAGGTTTGATTTCTCCCAATGAATCATTATTCCCAACAATTTTGCCAGAGAGAGAGTATAATGCAGTGCTGTTACCAGAAGATGCTTGGTGGGGGTGGTAAGGAGTCAGTCATCCAGATATGGAAACACCCGGAATCCTTTTAGTCTCAAGTGAGATGTTACCACTGCCATGCATTTCATGAAAACTCTGGGGGCTGTAGAGAGACCGAATGGCAGGGCACGGAATTGAGAATGACTGGCTCCTACCCAGAAGCGAAGCAGACTCCTTGAGCATTTGTCCATCTTGATGTGGTAATACACATCCCGGAGATCTATAAAGCACATCCAATCACCTTGTCTTAAAAAGGGGAGAATGGACTAAACTGTGACCATCCGGAATCTGGTGTGGGTGACAGACTTGTTTAAGCTGCTGAGATCCAAAATGGGTCTCCAGTCCCGTCTTTTTTAGTACCAAAAAGAATTTTGAGTAAAATTCGGATCTGTGCTTGTCTGGTGGGACTGGTTGGATGACTTTTTTTGAGACAGCTTTATAATCTCTGAAGCTGCTTCTTCCCTTTAACTGGGTGGAAGTTTTCTTGGGAAATTTGGCTGGCAAGAAAGGGGAATGGTGTAACCTCTGGTGATAATGATCTCCACCCAACGATTGGTGGTGATGGATTGCCAGTCAGCTTGGTGCAGAGAGAAATGACCCCCGACTGTTTCCAGAGTAAGCAATCAGGCTACTCCTCAGGAGCACTGATAAGGCTGTCCAGAGAAGGAAATCCCTGGAGCCCTGATTACGAGGACCCCCTCTGCCTCTATAGGGGCATCTTCTGGAATTGTTCATCACCATGTGTGGCACAGAAGAGACCCTGAGATTTCTTACGCCACATCTTTCCACTCCTCTGATTCCTGGAGAAGGTACACTGAGGGTTGGAAAACTGTAGGCCTATGGCAGACAGGGTCTTTCCATCTTGCTCACACCTGGCTAGTGTGCCCTTCACTTTGGAGCCAAAAAGGGATGAAGCTTCAATGGGAGCATTCAGAAAGGAAGACTTGAAGGGCTCTGTGAGGTCGCAAATGCACATCCAGGCATGACAATGGCTGAATCCACTGCACTAGCCTTCCCTTTGGTTGCGTGTGACAGCAACCTCATGGGCGAGTTTGATATCGATTCCAGGGTTGCGAGCTGCAAGGCCACTTTGTCCCTGACCTCATCAGACAACTGTCCTGCCAGCGTCCCAGAGAGTTCATAGGTTCATAGGTAGGTACTAGACTATCTGCCCGAAGGTATTTATAAGCCTAGCCAGAATGTGTTGGCTTTCGCTACCCCCTTAGATTAGTTCCCTGTGCCTCTGTCCAGCAGGGCCACTGAATTGATCCCCGAGATAAACTTTCTGTTTCCCATCCACTCGTCAAGATTTCTTTTGAAGAGTGTTAGCGAGGTGCTCTGCCTAATGTAGATTGGGATCTTGTTCCAAAGCATAGGAAGTCTCTGGGACAGGAATCTATCCCTCCAGCACATCCTATTTATTGTTGTGGTGAGGTTGAGATCCCTAGAGCGTGTGGCTCGTGGGGATAAGGTTTTCTTTAGGTGGAGCATGTCCATTAATTCTGGGTTGGACATGGCCTTGTATGTCAGGCAGAGATCACCTCTGAGTAGGCAGTATGCAACCGAGTACAGCTGTAATTTCTTCAGTCGAGCTGCATACGGCATCTGTTTGAGGCCAGTGATCCTCTTGGTGAGGTACTTCTGAGGTCTTTCCAGCTGTTGCAGGTGTCTTGTAAGGTACATCCCAAATGGGGTGTTGTACTCTATGATGGGTCTGATGAGTGATGAGTAGAGGGGCACAATGACCTCTTTTGATCTGGATGCGAACCCGTTTGTGATTAGGTGGGCCACGTAGAAGGATTTTCTAACCACTTTGGCAATGTGATGATCAAAGGTGAGATTACTGTCTACTTGGATCCCCAGATCCCTTATCACGTCTTCCGTATTTAGGGGACTACCACCTATGTATTAGTTTGTGGGTATTTTGTTTTTTCCAAAGGGGATGACTATGCACTTTTTGGCATTTAGCTTGAGGCCATGATTTTGACACCAGGTATCCGTCTCCGTGAGACCCTTTTGGAAGATGTCTGTGTCAGCCGGAGTCAATTATAGTCCCTAGTCTGCAGTCGTCTGCAAACTTGGTCAGCCATAGTCCTCCTGTGCTTGCCTGTACCTCTGAGAAGTATATGCCAAACAGGAGTGGTCCTAGGACTGAGCCCTGGGGAACTCCACTTGTAATCAATTTAGAGACGGACCTAGCTACCGCAACTCTCACCATGTGGGTTCTGTCCATGAGCCAGTTGGCAACTCATCTTGTGACGTCGGGATTTATGTTCAGGCTGGTGTGCTTGTCTATAATACCAGAATGGGGAATGGTGTCGAAGGCCTTTGCGAGGTCTAGGTAGGCTATGTGTACCACTTTTCCCTCATCTATAGCCTTGGTAACTGTCTCAAAGAAGTCCACTAGGTTTAGGAGGCATGATCTGCCCTTAACAAAGCCGAACTGGGTAGGGTCCAGTGTTTGGAGGTTCCCAATGTCTCTGTTAATGAGTTCCATGATGATGTGCTCCATAGCCTTGCAGACCAAGCTAGTCAGGCTTATAGGGCGATAGTTCCTAGGGTCTGTTGTGGCTCCACCTTTGTGAAGCGGAATAACCGCTGCTGTGCGCCACTCTATGGGTACGTAGCCTGTGGAGAGGCTGAGTTTGAACAGTGTGTTTAGGTGAGGGGTTAGTTCGCCTTTGAGCTCATGTAGGACGCAGCCTGGGACACCATCCGGTCCCACTGATGCTGTGTCTTTGGCTTTGGAGAGGGCTGTTTTAACCTGAGTGTCTGTGATTTCAGGGACTCTACATTCTTCTGGTATGGTTATGGGCCCTCTTGGGGGTGAGAGGGGGGTGAAGTTTGTGCTGAACTTGTCTGCCAGGATATTGGCGATATCAGTCAGTTCAGTGTATTTTATGCCATTCTGCACTAACTCCGAGCAGATCTGAGCATTGCCATTTAAGATTCTTGACATAGCTAAAGAATGCCTTGTGGTTATCTTTGGAGTCCTTGGCAATTTTTCTTTCAAAGCTTGCCTTGGATGATTTATGAGGGATCGAAGTTTCTTGCTGATACTGATCAGGGATGTCTTCCCTTCTTGGGATTTTACTGTTTTCTGTACTAGTTTCCTCCTTTTATTGTGTAGCTTGTTTATGGCAGGGGTCCACCAGACTGGTTTCCTTTTCTTGGAGGAGTGAGTCTTGGTTTTGCTTGGGATGGCATGATCCAAGCATTCTTGTAGGTGCCCGTAGAATGCATTAGTGAAGGATTTTGCAGCTTGAACAGTGTTATCCTTCAGCATGGGGGCTTTAAAACTTTCCACCTCGGTCTTAAGTAATGTGAAGTTTGCTTTTGAAAAGTTTTTCACAGTGGTTTTTTTTGTCCGGGGGTGGGGGCGGAATGTGGATATCCAAAGTGATTTATTTATGGTCAGATCTAACCAGCGAGGAGTTGACCTCTGGTGTGAAACACCGGTCGCCCATGTTGGTGATGACCAGGTCCAATATGTTGTCACCTCTGGTGGGTGTGTTGACCAGTTGAACCAGGGCGTTTGAGTTTATAAATTCTAGGAAATGTTGGGTAAGGGAGTTAGTAATTGAGTAGTTCTCCCAGTTAATGTTTAGGTAATTGAAATCACCCAATATTAGGGTGTTTGGTAGGACCTTTATGTTTCCCAGTGTTTCCAGAAATGTGGAATGGGGGTCCTGGGACATGGTGGGTGATCCGTAGCAAGCTACAATTTGAATTGCAGTTTTGCCCATTGTTAGTTGCACGTGGATGATCTCTGAAGCATCGTGCTGTGCCACTAACCTGGAGGTGTGGGTATCCTTGATGAATATGGATACACCCCCACCTTTTGTATTTCGGTTTGGGTTCTGTGGCCGAAATGTATGGTATGAGTTGTAGCCTGGTAGTGCTGGGGTGCTCTCTGGAGCCTTAAACCAGGTTTCTGTTACTGCACATATATCAATTTTCTCCATACTGAGGAGTGCCTCGAGTGAGTGCATTTTGAGGTTCAGACTTCTGGCATTGAGTAGCATTACCCTCAGTTTTTTGTTACTTGTGCAATTTACGGCGGTGGGTTTGTCTTTTGAGCCTTGCCTAAAAAGGCACTATGGGGGTGGCAAGAGCCTTGGCCAGTATTCGAAAGCCTAAGGGTGACAGGTGCAAGCCGTCTCGAGCGAAGCAGCGTGGCTTGTCGAGCATGTCGTCCCAGGTGGACAGACACTGGATCCCCTTTGAATGACACCAGAAACTTAGCCAATTGTTGAAATTGAGATTTTTTTCTTTATACCGTGGTATCATTCTTGGTGAGGCAGGATGCTACTCAGGGTCAGGGTCATACCGGCCTGGGCTACGTGATCAGAGAGCTCTTCCATGTCTCTTCATGTAGTCCAGAGAGGTATGGCTCAGGTCATTCACACCAACGTGGACAATGACAGAGTCATATTTGTACTTGTTCTGTTGTGACCTGAGTGCTTGTGTTATGTGGCGGATCCTGGCGCCCAACAGGCAACTAACAGTAATCTTCTCCTTATTCAGCTTAGTGAGTGGGACGTCAGTGTGCCTGACTATAGAGTCACCTATTACTAGTATGTTGGGTATGTTATTTTGCCTTAAGGGCTGTGATTGCATGGCACACTGGTTTTGTGAAGTATGTGTTTCATGGTTTGTGTTGGGAGGTGCAGGTTGCTTGGATGTTTGCTTTGGAGGTCTCTGTTGGTTTTGCAAATTTTTATTTAGTGCCTCCGAGTATGTTTTCATGTATTTATGTGTGTTTTTTTCCAGTGCTGTTTTAATGGGTTTATGTGAGACTGGTGGTGTGATGCAAGTATTTCCCTTCTCCTCTTGACTGTCTGATCCAGTCTTGGGTTGAGAGAGCTTAGCCTCCAGTTTGGCCGTATAATTGCATCTCTCGCATGTATTAGTGTTTGGTGGTAGGAGGAGGGGGTTGTCTGTGTACATGAGGCAGTTGTAACATTGCCTCAAAATGCCCAGTTTCACCAGTTGGACTGGAGAGTACACCTGACACTGCCCTTTGGACATGCCTGGATAGGTACAGTGAACTGTTTTACTGGATGGCTGGTAAGGTCGAATAGAGAGCCTTGTTCTTCTGTACCATACAGGAGGGTCTAGTGCTAGGGTTTATAAGTGCTTGCTATAAGTTTTGAGGAAGTGCCAGGCTGAGAAAAAAAGTGGCTTGAGTGCTTAAGTTGAAAGTTTGTCTAGTTCCAAGGGAAAAATTGAAGAGGAGACTTTGTGGAGCTGGGAATAGTTTTACCCTAGCTAACCGGTGCTGACCGGCATGCAAAACCGGGAAAATACGGTATTTATAGCAGGGAAATGAAAGAGATAGAAATTAGCCCAAAATGGCCAATAAACTACTAATTTCTGGGCTGAAACCACTTCTCCGGGGACAGACAGGCTGCTCAAAGCTCCCCTCTCTCACAGGTGAACAGAGAACTTCCTTCTATCCAAGTAAGGCATGGGCAAACACAGATTTGTAACACAGCCCTGAATTCAGCACTAACCTGAAAACTGGACTATACTAGCTTAGAAAGGCAGGAAACAAATATATATATATATATATATATATATATATATATATATATATATATATATATAATATATATATATTTTTTATTATTATTATTTTTTTTTTTAGAAAATAAAGCAGATACACTCAAAAAACACTTTAAATGCACATAAAAGGATACTTATTGTTATATATTGCAGACCAGAGTTGTAGACAATGCCTCTAGTAATAAAGTAGGAAGAAACACAAATACAGTAAAAGCAGATGAATAAAGTGCAAAAGAAAATGAACAAACTGATTTAAACAAGTTACCCAATTATCCAGAAAAAGGCTCAAAACTGAGCCCTGTTCCAGCAGTCTTCAATCAGATAGGTTTTAACTGCACACCCCTGCTTACTAGTGCAAGGGAACCTTCTCCAAAAAAGATGGCCTGGATCAGTGCTCAAGTTATACAAACAAAGCTAGATTCAGTAGGCCTGAATCTGGTCTATGCTACAGCAACAAGCCACACCAGTTTCAGAAAGAAACAATTCGAATAAGCAGGCACAATAAGCCTGTGACCAGATATTCCCAGCTCAGAAGGGCAGAATCCAGCCTCTCCTCCCTCAAGAGTACAGACCACAAACCTTCTTAATGTAGAATAACTGGCCTGAAGCCCAAGTGCTTAAGCCAGAACTAATACACTTTTAGAATAGCAGACACTGGGCCTTCAATCAGCAATTCCCAGCTTAGAAGGATGTAAACTACCTGTCCTGCCACAACAGTGCAGACCACAAACCTTCTTAATGTAAAACAGCCTGTATGAAGCCCAAGTGCTTAAACCAAAAGACTTAGAATAACAGTTACAGTTTAATCAGGCTACTACCACTAATAAAAGCAGCAGAATAAATAAAAGTGAGTATTTTTAAGAAAAGCAAAAGAAAGTAGGAGGAAAGACAAATACAGTAAAAGCAAATACAGTAAAAGCAAATTTTTTTTTTTCCTTCTCAAATCTACTCTCTGTATTAAGTAGAGTGAACACTAGACTCAGAATATCTCACTGTACTCAAAGTGAGCAAATGAGATGGACCCAGGAGGAGTGTTCTAATACAGACTTACAGGAGGGGCGGGCAATTCCAGAGCCACTAACACCAACACACAAACAGGGAGGGTGAGTGGGGAACTCTAACTGCAGAGAGACACAGACCACACTGTAAAACACACACAACAGAAAAAATGAAACTACAGTACTTTTAAATCTGCAAGTTTGTACTTAACAGAATATTAAAATGCAAGTTTCACTTAGCCCCAGCTTCTAATGCAGATGTTTGTAGCCAAGCAAGTCTCTCAAGAGTTGAGCATAAAATGATTTCACAAACTTTGTGGCTAGCACTTAAAGTACAGAGGAACCCCTCTAGGCTATTAAATATCAGATAACAAAGAGTGATAACACCACCCCCACGTATAGCAAACAGACACACAGCCAGAAACACACAATTAGGAAAGAGAAGAAATGAAAAAAACAGTACTTTTAAAAATGCAAGTTTGTACTTAACAGAATATTAAAATGCAAGTTAACTGCAGAGAGACACAGACCACACTGTAAAACACACACAACAGAAAAAATGAAACTACAGTACGTTTAAATCTGCAAGTTTGTACTTAACAGAATATTAAAATGCAAGTTTCACTTAGCTCCAGCTTCTAATGCAGATGTTTTGTAGCCAAGCAAGTCTCTCAAGAGTTGAGCATTCGGAGATCAAGTCCCTCTGTAGCCTCACAAAATGTGCCAAATAATTCAGGGACCATATGGCAAAGGTCCCTGATGCAAAAACATGCTTCCCAAGTCTGTCCACCACCCGGGACTCTATGTTGGACGGGTGGACAGCGGGACTTTCCTCAGCCAAGTCCTTTTTCATGTTCACCGCCACCACCATTGCTTCAACTGGTAACCCTTTCGACCAATGTGTGTTCTCCTCGGCAGGGGAAGGAATTTTGTCTGGTCTCCGAGAGATCGCCTCAATGGAATCAGGGTTCTTCCAAGCGTGCTGCACGATGAGCTGGACAAGCTCGTTGGAGGCGGAGTCACCCAAGAGGTAGAAGGCTGGGCGTGAACAGCCTGCAGGAACATGGACTCCTCAGACGAAGGGTTGGAGGGCTTCCAGTCACCTCTCTGCTTTAACATTTCCAGGATGTCTCCGAAGGAGACATCATCAGGAGGTGACCATGGGGACCCTTCACCATCATCGTAACCCATGTCTTCCGTTAAGGACTCCTTGGGTGAGTCCATGTGGTTCCTCTTGCATGACTTCTTTTGAGGGAGCTCCTCAGTGGGAGTCTCTGAGGAGGACTCGGAAGAGCGGGTACCCTGAACAAGGGTGTCCTGTGGCTTCTCTGCCCGGTGTCCCGGGGGGGGGGGTCTATGACAGCTGTAGCTCAGGGGGTGAAAACTGGGGTTCCGACATCAAAGGAGTGCTCCCAGAAGCCAGAACCCTCCACATCGCGTGGAAGGCAGGCCCGTCCAAAGAGGGATGAGAGCCCGGAACCGAGAAAGACAACCTCGGGACCGGGGTCACACCCCACTCCGACGAACCCATCCCCCACGGATGGAGCCTCAAGCAGGATCGGCGCGGACGCGGCTAATGGCACTGAGGATGGAACCGAGGAGAGAGGTGGCTCTGTACCATGGGCCGACAAGCCCTTCCACCAATCCCCAGATTGAGGAAGGACCGGTTCAGCGGGAACCGAAGACCAAAGGGACAAACTTGGAGCTGGAGTGAGATGCACCATAGGCGCCGAGGTGATGGGTTCCAAGAAGGATGTCGGAGCAGAAGACTTCGGAACTGAGACAGTCGAAGGAGGAGTGTAAGATGGAGTCCGTGGATAAGGCAACCCAAGTCCTGAAGGTGGATCGGTCTTAGAAAGTGAGTGAATTCCCCTGGCTAACAACAGCTGGTCTACAAGACGCACCACTTCGTGTTCCGAAATGGGGAGTCAGGAGTTCGATGAAGGGGCTATATGCTTGGCCCAGAAATGGATCTACGGAGGGGGAGTATTGGGTTTGTAGTGCAAAGTCTGCCAGCACCGAAGTCTCTAGATTCGAGACCAGAAGTAAAGGGGTCAAATTCAGTGAGGTCAGTACGCTTGATGCCAAAGTGGCACTTGGATCCGAAACGGTCAGTTCCAAAATGGAAACTAATGACATAGTCAAAGATGTGCCCTGAGCCGAAGTGGCCACAGGTGCCGAAGTCGAAATAGGCATAGTAAGGTTTATGATCAGTGCCGGAGGCAGGACCAGTGCTGAAACGGGTGCCGGTATTAAAGGTTTTGAGATGGTCAGAGCCGAAGAAGACGGAGCTGAGGAGGCTGACTTATGCTCCGAAGACAACTTTGGGACCTTTGATTTCCCAGGCTTGCTCTGATCACCCGATGGTGAAGAAGGAATAGAGTGGGATCTCTTTTTGTCCTTAGAAGGAGGGGTCAAGACCTCCATCGCAGAAATGGCCTCTGAGAAGGGAGACTTGAGTAACCGTTTCAGAATGAGTTTATTTTTGCGCTCATTAAGAGTGCATTGACTGAAACTCTGACAAATGTCATATGGAGGCTGCACTGAAAGGTGGGACACTCCCAAACAGTATACACAGTCATCATGAAAATCACTGTTAGGTAACTTGCCCTTGCATGAAGTACAATGCTTAAAACCTGAAGTACCAGTCTTATCCGACATCTTGACAGAGAAAAAACACCACAGGTCAACTGTATAATCCAACTATAATCAAAGTCAACTCCATTCAAAAAAGTCACAAATATAACAATACACTGGTATGATAGAGAAAAGAAGGGAAACACCTGAATAAAAGTCAGCTAATAGGTTAAACAATACCAACTATGGTATTGAAGAAATACCACAACGGTAAGGGAGGAAAGGCAGTACCAACAATGGTACTTGAAAGTGTACCAATGGTATCTACAGGTAGAGAGGAAAAAACAAGGTCAGACAGAAGAAAGGACACTAGGAAAAACTAATCGCTTAATAAAATATGAAGACATCCAAAATTTTCCACACAAATATCAAAAAAGGTTTCACTTGGCTGAGAGCTCGGCTGAAACGTGGCTTTACAGCTATGCGGCAAACGAGATCTGAGGTAAAAGGGAGAAGGGCATTCTGGGTAGACACTTAGCTGAAGAGTTTTTTGGCTGACACGAGCTTGGAAAAAAGGCCGACTTGGAACCACCATCAGTGATGAATGGAAAGAAGATTAACAACATCAGATGGTATATTTCCTTATACCCTCTACACCGTGCTTCGGTAAACTGATTTTCACGAGAGTGCACTTTTGGTTAAGTGCACTTTCGCTAAAGTGGATCTCTGGTTTCTCTTGTTTGAAGAAGTGTGTTTTTGAACAAGAGAAGTTGGCCCAGCTAGATCCACAACCTGGCAATGTATACAAAAATAAAAAAAGCAAGGGGCGATTATTGCAACAGTGATCTATTAGAACATGTACTGTCTACTGTTATGCAAGTTTACTTACACAACTATGTACTATGCTCAACATTTAGATCACTGTTGCTGTGTTCAACATTTGGATCTAGTTGCTCTAGCTTAAGCTACAATGGTATAATGGGTAGACTACCACAGCTTAAACACAGACAAGGAGTGGGAAGGAATTCAAGTATACAGGATCCCCTGAAGAACGATCCTTGAAAAGACTCTTCTGGACCTGGAAAAGGAATCAGTTTGTAATACTTTGTGACTGTATGTACACAGGACCATGTTTTCTGCCTTTAGAATACTTCTAGAGTGTTTACCACTTTCACAAAAGCCATAAATGAAGCCAAAACATTGGTAGAATGGACCCTAACCTTGACTGGAAGTTGCTTGTTATAGTGAACATTGCAGAAAGAAGTAGCATGACAAAACCATCTGGGTATTGTCTGCTATAACACCAGTTGTCCTTTTTTCTTACCCTCATAGAAGACAAACAACTGAGTGGCTTTCCTGAAGGGTTTAGTTCTGTCTAAGTACCACCTGAGATGCTTGTGGACTTCAAGAATATGTAGGACTCTTTCTTCGTTTTGTTTTTAAGTTCTGCAGAGAATACAGAAATTGTAATAGTCTGGCTTAAAGTAAACTCTGAAATCACTTTAAGCATAAAAGAAGGATTAGTTCTCAAAAGAACCATGTCCTTATGGAAAACGACATAGTGTTGAGTCACCATAGTTCAGATACTCTTCTTGCAGATACTAGGGCAATGAGCAGTATATCTTTCCATGTTCAGAACCTCAATTCAGCCTGATGAGCTGGTTTAATTGGAATAACTGTCCACCTTTTAAGCACAAAATTAAGATCCCAAGGAGGAGACACCTGTTTTCTAAGTGGGTGAATATATAAACCCCCTTTCAAAACATGCTTCAGTTGAGGAACTGTACAAAGGGGGAAATAAGGGCAGACAAGCAGGAATGGCTGAAAGATAAATTTCATATAGCAGCTGTATGTTTTACAAATTTCCTTGCTAAGTTCTCTGACATAATGTTTATGTATTCTGTAAATGTTCAGTCTACCTAGCTGCCAAGGGCTAGTAGCCATTGTCAATATGTACTCTATGATCTTCTTCTTCTTCTTTTGGCTTTTCCCGGTTAGGGGTCACCACAGCGGATCACCTGTCCACTCATGACTGGCAGTGGAGTTTTATGGTGTCAAGTTGCCAGCCCGGCACCCAGCCTTCCATAGAAGGCACACACACACACTCACACTCACACTCACACTCACACTCACACTCACACTCACACTCACACACACTCACACCTAGGGCCAATTTGGAGTGTCCAATCCACCTACAGCATGTCTTTGGGATGTGGGAGGAAACCAGAGCACCCGGAGGAAACCCACGCAACCACAGGGAGGACATGCAGACTCCGCACAGAAGGCATCCCAGCCGAGGATCGAACCGGAGAACCTCTTGCTGTGAGGCAGCAACGCTAACTGCTGCACCACTGTGGCTGCCCCGTACTCTATGAACTTACAACAAATTGTTTATGTAAATATGTTTTTATTTTTATTTTTTCTTCTTTTAAACTTTTCTGTACATACTATTGTGTGTTTTGTTTTTGCAACATTTTAATAATTGTAACTGTAATTCATTGTAACTGTAATTCTTGGAGCTTTTCTCCCCGGGCCTCCACTGAAAACTGGCTCTTTATGGCCCAGTGGACTACCCCAGTCATCAAACTTAAATAAATAAATAATAAATAAAAATATATCTTGACAGGAGAATAAGAGAGGCCATAGAACAGCAGCACACACAAATAATCAAGAACCAAAGACATCCATGTTTTGAAAGGGTCCTGGTTCTCAGAATGGCACCAACTAGAAAATCTTTTCCATTTACACATATATTATTTTTAAGTAGCACGTTTTTTCACCTCCTTTAATACTTACTACATATATGTGGGAAAAGGTGTCTAAAAGGAATCAAAATTCTATCATCCAGACAAACAAATGAAGTCTTTTCAGACTGAGGTGTAGCAAATGGTCCCTGTCTTAGGTGTGACTAAATCCAGTTTGTAGGGAAGCTTATAGAAATTGCTCTTGGCCAATTTCATAAGAAAGGAGAACAACTGCTGACTTGTCCAAAAATAAGTCACCACTTCAAACTTTGGAGAATATTCTGGATCTTTTAAAGAAAATATAGTTATGTAAGTTGCACTTACCCATAACAGTAGATGTTTGAAATTTTCACTGCTGTAGTAACCCATGGGTTGTATTCTGCCAAGGATACATGAACCAGCCAGCTTCCAAAAGCTTTCATCCTCTCGCACACTGTCAATCTGGCTGCTTATAGGCAAAGCTATTTGGAGAAAGGTTTATAAACAGATATACTTACTAAAAATTTTCAGAACTTTCTTCTTCCTATCCAAAAAAAGGCTAACCCAACCTGAACTAAGCCAAGATATAATAAATAAAATCTAATTATGTATCCCACTGAAACTATACACAAGAAGGGGGGTGGAAAATGTCTTCCTTTTGCCAAAATATGATTTTAATAGTAGCAGGTTTTCTTGCCTCCTTCAGTACCTGCACCAAGTCCTCATGAAAGAGGTGACTAAAAGGTATCAAAACTGAATCATCATGGCAGTCAGCTGAAGTTGTTTGATGTCAGGAAGTAACAAATTCCTCTTGGCTTGTATAAGTAGATCACTCAGTCTGTGAGAAAGACTGTGGTAATTGCCCCGACCAATTCCATAAGAAGTGAGAACCAATTTTGCCTACGCCAGAAGGGAGTCATCGCAATGAGTTTTAGAGAGTCATTCTGAATCTTCGGAATTACCTTAAAAAACATTGGAAAGGGTGGAAATGCATATAGGAACATCCCCGACTAGGGGAATGAAAGAGGATCTGTTCCCCAGGCTTGCTTGAAAGGAGTCCTGGAACAGAATCCTTTTAGTTGTCTATTTTGAAAGGAGGCGAACAGATCTACCTGAGGTGTTCCCTGCATCTGGATCAGTTCCTAGGAGACTGCTTCATTGAGTTTCCTCTTGTGAAGGTTTGCCCAGGATCTGCTTAGCTTGTCTGCTACAATGCTTTGCTTTGACTGTATATAAGATGCCTGGAGAGTTGAGGAACGTTGAAGAGCTAACTCCCATGCTCTTAGTCTCAGCTGGCACAGAGGGTATGACCTGGTGCCGCCGTTTGTTTATTACCACATAACTGTGGTGTTGTCTGTAATGATCTAGAGGGGACCTGGGCACCAAAGATCACAAAGATTTTATGGCCTGAATTACAGCCAACATTTCTTTGATATTTATGTGTTTTTTTTTCTGTCTGAACTGTCTCATAGTCCTTGCACTTTTACAACTTTTGACTCTGCTTCCCAAGTAAAATCTGAGGAATTAGTTAATACAAATTGTGTTGGGACAGGTGGAGAAAAAGGGAGATCTGGACTACAAGCAGTCTGATCCCAAAACCAATAAAGTTCTGACTTGATAAAGCCCAAGACTGGAATTTGCAAATCCAGGGGATAAGAATGTTTCTGAGGTATCACTGAATCTTTTTCATATATAGTGCAGAAAGGGAATAATAGAAGCTATGAGACCTTGTATCCTGAAAATTTCTCTGGTAGTAGCTTGACACTAGTGAGAAAATTTCAGAAAACTTCCTGATAAAAATCCACCTTCTCTTGAGAAAGGAAACCTTTTTGCAACAAAGTGTCTTATCAGGCGACCTAGAAACACAAGCCTGTGTGATGGAGTGAGGGAGGATTTTTGTACATTTATCTGGAATCCCAGACGGTGTAAGAGATAAGATACCTTTATTAAGGACTCCTGACAACTGGGAAAAGAATCTGCAGAAATAAGCAAATTGTCTAAATAAGGAAAAATATTGATACCATTCATTCTCTAGTGGGCCACCACTGGGGTTAGACACTTTTAAACATTCTTGGTGCAGTAGACATCCCAAAGGGTAATGCAAAGAGTAGAACATCTCTTGAAGTTGTTTTCTATTGGAATGTGACAACATGTAGCTTCGAGGTCTAACATTACCAAAACAATCTGATCTGGCATCAGGGATAACACTGTTTGAAGGGTCCAGATCTTGAATTTTACAAAGAATTTTGGAATTTTACAAAGAGAATGAGAAAAGACAGATCCAACATTAGTCTCAAAGTGTGCTTGTTCTTTGGAACTTGAAACATTCTGGAGTAAAAGCCCCATCCAATTTGATAAGCAGGAACATGCTCTATGATTCCTACTTCTAACGTGTTGTAGCACTTGGGATACAGCTTAGTTTGATTGGGGAGGTCCACCTGAAAAGAGGGAGCTTTTCTTTCCATTGACAACTGTAACCCTTCTAAATCACTCTCAAAACCCATTTGTTTGACAAAATCTGTTCCCAAAAGGAAACACTGAGGTTCATATTCTGTGAAAGAGGAAGAGATGCTGGTGTAGGATGGGGTGGGAATGAGGACAAGGTTTTGGCACAGTCATTCTGAGGAAGGTACCAATCCCTTTTCTGGAAAAACTTTCTTTTTTTAGGCTGCCATCTCTTCTTAGGTGTCTGTCTGTCTGTTAGCAGGGGGCACCACTTGTCTGTCTTGCTTTTTAAAGGGGCTAGAAGATTTGGAAGGAAATAATCTGGGGACCTGAAAAATCCTAGAAGCTCCTTGTATTAATGTACCCCTCTTATCCCATTGTTTGAAGAACTGTGTGGCAGAAGGCCCAAATAAAACTTCCCCATCCAGAGGGGAATTCAACATTTCTGACTTTAAATCATCTGAAAATGTTTGAATACATACATATCTTCTTTACACTATAGATGAAGCAAAAGTCCTGGAAACAGTATTAGGACAATTATACACACTTTTTAAGGCATGTTTGGAAACTTGAAACAGGTTGGAAATCATATGATTCAAATAAGACTTACCTTCAGGTGGTTGTATAGCAGAAAACTCTAAAACTATTGGCACTCTTGAGCAAAAACTTCCACATGTTGCTCTGGTAATTAAGTATTCTAAAAGATAAAGTGGAGGAAGAAAATAATCTCTTACATAGTCTGTCCAGCAGTATACCCTCTTTATCTCCAGGAACTGGGTTAGGTGTGGTAAGTAGCCTAGGAACAGGTGGAGAAATAGCTATTTGGTCTGCTCTGTGATGACAAAAAAGATATTTCTTAGTTTGAGAAACTTTACACAGTTTATCTGCCTTTTTAGTTACTGATGGCAGAGAATCAGGAGTACTGCAGGCAGAATTAACAGCATCCTCCAAAGCCGACAGAATGGGAGGAATGGGTACAAGATGTGGAGTTTCTTATTCTAATAAATAATAGTATCTGCCCAGTTCAGGAGAGCACATCCACCTGCTCCCAACAAAACACATCCTTTAGTCTCAAGACAGTCTCAGAAAAGAAGAAAGCCTCCACATGTACAGTTTTAGGTTCACTGTCTAAAGAGTTAGTCTTAGGCTATAGAACCCACAGAAGAAACAACTCTGTCTCTGCCTCTGTCCACCTCAGAATCTTCTGAAAGAACATCCTCATCATTTGAAGTGGTAGAATAAGTAATATAAGTAGGCACTCCACACCCAGTATTGACAGTCTGCAACAAGCTCCTGGCCAAACTAAGAACATCATTTTTACACACAGAAACCATCTCTCTGTTATCATAATGAATACATTTCTACTTCTTTTTTTCTGAGAACATCCCTGGAAGATCAAGAAGAGGAAAGCATATCATTCAGAGAAAGAGGCCACTTTTCCCAGTCGCCCTGAAAAGACTCAAATGAGGTACCTTCAACACCTAAAATGGATGGGTCTGCCACGCCCACACTGGACACTGGAACACCCAAAGAGGATGGGTCTGGCCCTCGGTCCATAACAGCCAGCAAGACTACACCACTAGAATTTAAGGAAACCAGTAAGTAGTCATCTACCATCTGCATTGACTAAGCCCCTGCTGAATGCAAGGACTTGTGCTTTTATTTTTATTTTATTCATTTATTTAACATTTGTTTACCAGGAAAGTCTAACTTGGAAGAAAGCCAATTTTCAGTGGAGGCCCAGGGAGAAACACACGTCTTTGTAACGTGGGAGAAAACAGGAGCACCGGGAGGAAACCCACACAAACGCAGGGAGGATATGCAAACTCCACACAGAAGGCACCCCAGCCAAGAATCGAACCGGAGAACCTCTTGCTGTGAGGTGACAACGCAACCACTGCGCCACTGGGCTGTCCAGTGCTTTTATTGTTTTTCTTTTTAGGTACATTGGAAGAAGGAACAGCAGGAACAGGGTAAGCATCCATATTGTAGCTTTGGGAAAAGCCTGACTGCCAGTAAGTTATGCTGGAACGGATTGGTCAAAAAGTAAGTTGTCACTTGGTGCACAAAAACAGTACACACCCCTTGTAAAAAGTCCCAATTCCACAACACAAAAGTTAAATGAGCAGTACACAATAATTTCCAGTGAAAAACTGAGATACTTTCTCCAAATATTCTACAATATTCTTAAATACCCTGATAAAACCCCATCACTAACCCAGTTACTTACCCACTACACAGCAAATCGACCTCTCCGATCTAGTGACAAATCTCTCCTCTGTATCACTAGAGCAAACAATACTGCATGAAAAGCGCTATATTCTGACGCCATTGCTAGAAACTGGAATTGCCTTCCGCCTTCGCTGACCACTGCCTCCACCATCTCACACTTCAAAAACTCCCTCAAATCACACCTGACAAGTACCTGGCTATTTCCTACTATTACTTAAACTTAAGCCTCCAGCACCTCACACTTCATAAACTCCCTAAAATCACATCTGATGAATACCTGGCTATGTCCTTGTATTACATAAACTTAAGCCTCCATCACCTCACACTTCATAAACTCCCTAAAATCACATCTGATGAATACCTGGCTATGTCCTTGTATTACTTAAACTTAAGCTTTCCTACCTTTTCCTCCTCATACCCATTAACCAATACCAAGTTAGTCACTGTAATCCTCTATGGGACTAACACCCTAACAGCCATCCATTCACCAATACCAAGTTAGTCACTGTAATCCTCTATAGGACCAAAACTCTTAACAGCCATTAGTCAACCCTGTATGTAGCTCCTAATCCCTACTGTTTGTAACTTCTCTGACTGCTGAAAAGCGTCATTTCTGCTTGCATTTTTAATGTGAATATCCGATTGTTTTGTTGTATAATGTACTTTTGTTGTACTACTCTGTATAAAAATATTTCTCTCTTGCTTAACTTGTACTACTCTGCATAAAAATAATTTTCTCTTGCTTAACAATGTGGAGCTTTTCTCCCTGGGCCTCCGCTGTAAATGGACCTAGTCCAGTCAGAATTTCCCGGTTAACAAATGTAAAATAAATAAATAAATAAAAATAAAAATGAAACAAATAAGTTTGTCAAGAGGTCTTCTTAAGCATTTGCACTCTACACAGTTCCCATCATTAAGATAAACTTTCCTCCTGACACAAATAACCAAATTAGCTTAAAAACAATCAAATAAGCCCCAAAACCTAGGTAGACAAGTTATACCTAGAAAGCAGTTCCTAGAGCTCAATAGCAGTATTCAAGGAAGGTCTACTAGCATTACTGAAAAGCTGGTATTCTTAAAGTGACATTCTGTATTTCTGAAAAAAAGATATGTAAGTATATATAAAATATTCATAAGACATAAATATAAAAGAGTGGAAGCATTCTCCAAAAGAGTCTTATCTGTCTTGACAGGAAGCCTGAGTTGCATTTGCATGAGGTGGCAAGAAAGTACTGAAGATTTTTAGTCACTCTGCCTGTTTATACAGCTCCTTCCAAAAAAGGCTTAGCTTGTAAGTAGCCAGAGTGACAGTGCGGGAGGGGATGGAAGCTTTTGGAAGCTGTTTGCTGTACCCTTGGCAGGATACAACCCACAGGCTACTGCAGCAGAAAGAATGATCAAAATCCCTCGGTATCAGTGGAAAACATGGAAAGAAATACAGGAGCATTCCCATTCATGTGAATGAGAAGAAATCTTTTTTTCCAGGCCTGTATGTAAGGAAGCCAGGAACAGAATTTATGTTACTGTCCATTTTGAAACGAGGCACACAGATGTATTTGATCAATTCCTATAAGTCCTATGGGTGTAAAATGCATTCCTGAGGGTCTGTCCTGCTTCTGTCGGATCCACAAAGACTACACAGATAAAGCACTTTGGTGATAAGAAAGCTCTTATATGGCTCTGGTACAGCCAGTGGCAGTTTAGGCATATGGAAGACACTGGCCAGTGGTCATATCCTAGGCAAGGATAACCGATAGAGCTTAGGCTACTGCAGCAGTGATCTAAATGTTGAATATCAAATGTTCACTGAGGTGATTCACTTATTAATAAATAAATGTTAACTGCCCACACCTGAATTTTGAATAAAATGTTAAGAACTAAATGCAATAAACAAAAAGTACAGTTTTGTACCTACCATAAATGTAGATGTTTGAGTGTAAACACTGCTGCAGTCATTACACTTGGGTTATCCTGCCGTCAGGCGGTTCCCCAGTCGGCCTGAGTTCCAAAGTCTTGGTCCGGCGTTGGTTGCTGTCGCCTCCTCCCTGACGTCAGTGCGACAGGGGTATATAAGATGCAGCCGATGCCATATTCTTCAGTTTTTCTTGCCCCAGATGTCAGGTGCCCCCAAATTGGTAGGCAATTCAAATTGCTAATAAAACATACATAAGAAAAGCAAACAACAACTTTCAGTTATCAGCAAATACTCCCCATAGGTAGTAAAGGTTAGAAGGCATAGGTACGTACCAGCAAGTAAGAGGGGATGGAGGGAGGGTAACCTGGACTGCAGCAGTGTTTACACTCGAACATCTACCATTTATGGTAGGTACAAAACTGTACTATGTTCATCGTGTTACACTGCTGCAGTCATTACACTTGGGTGGAATCCCAAAGCTGAGGTAGGGAGGCTGGTTCTATAAGGCATTAGGGGAGGCTATAAGGCCCTGCAGCACAGCAGTGGCAAAGCCACTTCTGGATTTGGAGTATAAAGGCAAATGGTAGTGCTTGGTGAAGGTATGCACAGAACTCCATGTTGCTGCTCCCAAAATCTCCTTGGTAGGTACTCCTCTGAGGTAGGCAGTTGATGTGGCTGTTGCCCTGGTGGAGTGAGATCTAATGATGCTAGGTACAGGTTTCCCATGCTGAGTATAACAGAAACGTATACAATGTCCTATCCATTTTGAGATAGTCTGTTTTGAAATGGCTTTTCCCTGTGCTCCTGCAGCATATGCTACCAATAATTGCTCAGATGTTCTGAAAGCTTTGGGTTTGTCCAAGTAGAAGCGTAACTGCCTGTGAATGTCCAAAGAATGTAGTAGTCTCTCCCCTTTGTTCTGTGGTTGTGGATAAAAAGTTGGCAAGTGAATAGTTTGGTTTAGAGCCACACTTGATACCACCTTTGGCATAAACGTAGGGTTAGTTCTTAAAGACACCCTGTCCTGGTGGAAAATGAGGAAAGGTTCCACTGCCATTAGTGCCTGTAATTCTGAAAATCTTCGTGCTGATGTTATTGCCAGTAGCAGAGCAGTTTTCCAAGAGATGTATTTTAATTCTGCTGTGTTAGCTGGCTCAAAGGGAGGTAAAGTTAATTTTTCCAAAACAAAGTTGAGGTCCCAAGTTGGGTTAGGTGCTCTACGGGGCGGTCTTATGGTTTTAGCCCCTCTGAGGTACTGTTTGAGCAAAGGATAAGAAAAAATTGGTGGATCCGTGTTGTAATGAGCAGAAATGGCTGAGGCGTGGATCTTGATGGATGAGAAGGAGAGGTCCTTGTCCAGCACCTCAGTTAAATATTGTAGTATCTGAGGAATGTTTGGGACAAGAGGGTCAAGGCTGTGTGCCTGGTTCCAGGCACAGAATCTCTTCCATTTATCCGAGTAGGCTTTCCTGGTGCTAGGCCTTCTGGCCTCCAGAATGACATCCATAACAGCTTTGGAGAGAGGCATTGCTTGCTTGACTAAGGAATTTTCCATGCAGCTAGGTTTAAGGTCTTTAGCTGGCTGTGAAGTATCTGATTGTTGTGCTGTGTCAGCAAATGTGGGATTTGAGGCAAAATCCAGGGTGGTTCTTGTGCTAAGTTCTTTAAGATTGGGTACCAGTGCTGGCGTGGCCAGTCTGGTGCAATCAGGATCATCTTTGGCTCTTCTTGCCTGGCTTTTATGAGCACCTTTGGAAGGAGAGGTAAAGGAGGGAAAGCGTATACTTGTAGGTTTTTCCAGCTGAATGAGAGGGCATCCACTTTCCATGCTTGTAGATGGTAACTCCTTGTGCAGAATTTCTGCAGCTGGCAGTTCATTGGGGATGCAAACAGATCTATGGCTCCACCATTTTTGAGTTATCATTCTGAATATTTGTGGATTCAATTCCCATTCGTGGGGATCCATGATGTTTCTGCTTAGATCGTCTGCCAGTGTGTTTTTCTCTCCTGGCAGGAATTGTGCTTGCGGATGAACTTGGTAGTCTAGAGCTGTGTTCCACAAGGTCATGGCTTGTCTGCAGAGGGGGTAGGAGTGTGTGCCCCCTTGCTTGTTTATGTACCACATAACTGTGGTGTTGTCTGTCTTTAGTAGTAGTTGTCCTGGATGCAGCAGGTCCTTGAAAGCTATAAGTGCATTTTGTACAACTAGCATCTCTTTTTGATTGATGTGAAGATGCCTTTGCTCTGTGGGTCACTCGCCCTGAATACATTTTCCTGCCATGTGTGCTCCCCAGGCGTAATCCGATGCATCTCTTGTCAGTCTTTGCCTGGCTATGGGTTGAGTAAAAGGCTGTCCCTTGTTGAGGTCTCAAGCATGAGCCCACCATCGAAACTCCTGATGAAGGCAAGGAATTAGTGGTATAACTGTTTCCAATCTTTGACAGTGTTGAGACCATACCCTCTTTAGGTACCACTGTAGTTTCCTCATATGCAGTCTGGCATATGGAATTAGTAGTATGCAAGATGCCATGTAGCCCAAGGCCTGCAGAATTTTTCTTGCAGAGAGTTGGGTCTTTGTTGCCATCAATTGAAAGTATTGAGTCAGTTGTCCTTGCTTGTCTGGTGTGAGATAAGCCATCTGGGCCGTTGTGTTCAAGTTGGCACCCGGGAATATTATCTATTGTGAGGGCACTAGTTTTGATTTCTTTTCGGTTACTGTGTACCCCAGGCAACTTAATAACTTTTTTACGAATGCCAGATGCTTTAGTAGAATGTCCTTGCTCTCTGCTTGAATCAGGCAGTCGTCCAGGTATGGATTAATTTGAATTCCTTTTTGCCTGCAAAATGCAATTACTGGTGCCAGGCACTTTGTGAAGACCCTGGGCGCAGTAGATAAGCCAAAGGGCAGTGCAGAGAATTGATAGTGCATTGAACCAGCTAGAAATCTGAGGTATCTTCTGCAGTTTTGTCTGATAGGGACATGCAGGTATGCCTCTTTGAGGTCCAAAGTCACGAGCCAAGCTTTCTTGCCCAGCATGGGAAGAAGCTGCTGTAGTGTCAACATTTTGAATTTCGGAACATCTAGGTAAGTGTTTAGAGAAGAAAGATCCAGAATAGGTCTCCAGGCTTTGTTCTTTCTGGGAACCAGAAAGAGTCTTGTGTAAAATCCTTGTCCTTGCTCCTGTGGTGGTACCTTTTGAAAAGCTCTCATGTCCATGAGTGCTGTAATTTGTTTTTGAGCCTCTGCCCATTGATTTGGTGGCAGATTTGGCATTCCTTTTAACCTTGGCAGAGTGTGAAAGTGGAACCTGTAACCTTGAGATACAATGTTGAGAACCCATTTGCCTTTGGTGATGCAATGCCAATTGTGGTAGAAAAGTGCCAGTTTTCCTCCTAAGGGGCTGCCAAGAGAGAGCTGTTTGGCAGCTGTAGTGGGACGTCATTGAAGCTTCTTTTTATAAGGTTGTGGCCTGTCTTCCCCTTCTTTCTGGCCTGGTGTACACCATTGTCGAGGCCTGTAAGGACCTTGTGCTTGACCTCTACCTCTTGGACATCTGTATCTGCCCCTTTGAGGTCTGTCTGTGACTGGAAAGGACCAATTCTTTGTTGGCCAATTTCTGCTAAAACGAGGAGGCTGAACCTGTAAGAAATCCTTCACCATTTGCATAGATTTTGCCTTATCTTTAATACCTCCTCTGCCTTAACTCCAAACAACACATCCCGCTGCAAAGGTGCATCCAATAATTTTGCCTTAACATGATCTGGTAATGTATGTTCTTTTAACCAAGCATGCCTTCTAATGACAGAGCCTGTAACTGCTGCTCTACAGGAGGCCTCTAAGGAATCAAACCCACATTGCAAAGTATGTTTTCCCACTTGTTCAGCTGCATGCAATAAATCCTGCATTTCTTTAAAATTAGGAGGATCTGAATCTGGAAGCATCTTTTGTTTCAACTGAGACATCAAAAATTGCTGATATTTTAGCATGTGAAACTGGCAATTTAAGGCTCTCATTGCTAAAGTTGCAGACGTACATACTTTCTTTCCCCATCTGTCTAATGCTCTGGAATCTCTATCAGAGGGAACTGGGTTTTTTGCTGATGAGGCCTTAATCCCTTTGGGTCCCTGAGAAATAGTTTCAGGGTCATCAACAGGGCTTTTATATAGAAATTTGTGAGAGTCAGGGACTCTGTAATATCTATCAGGTTTAACTGGGACTGGAGGTAAGGAGTCAGGGTTTAAGCTGGATTCAGTGTACACATCATCCACAATATCTAACACTGGAAGAATATCAAGGGGTCTGTGCTGAGGCAACAAAAGGAAGTCTCTGAGCCTTTTCTTGGATTCTGAGTAATCCTGGCCTTCACAATGGAAATGCTCCCTCATGGTATGTAAGGTCTCCCCAAAGGAGTAGTCCTCAGGCGGAGAGGCTGATGGAATTGATTCCTCAGCATCAGAATCCTCATAAGGGGGTAAGGAATATCCTAGGTCTGAGGATGAATCTGAAAAAATGGACATCTGGTCGGAAGATTCATAGTCTGCATCCTGTCTGGGCCTTTTATCTGGAGGGGGATGGGACCCCCTGATCAGGGTGATTAGGTCTTTGGCCATTTTGAGCATTTGTTTCTTAGGCATGGAAGCCTGTCCTGGAGAATGCTGTATCTGTTTCTTTGTTTTTAAGGGGGCCTTAGACTTAGCAGAGGGTCTAATGGTTAACTGGGTAGGTCTGAAAGCACCCTCTGAAGTTGTGGATTGCTCAGCTACTTCGGTTCCCTCTGAAGGGTTAGTTTCGGTAGGCTGAAAACCTAGAGCGTCCGAAGGCCCAGCCAGCGCCACGTGGGAATCGGAGGCAGTCTGTGGTTCTGTGGAAGCGGTCGTCAGGGGCTGCGTAGGTGCCTTGCTGAAAACTGGAGAACCGGCGACCGGCCTAGAAGAGGCCTCGTCATCAGTTTTGGGCCTCGGATGCCTGTCCTTGTCTTTGCGCTTTTTTATGTATTCCGGTCGTCGGAAGTTCCAACAGCATGGTGTAATTGAATTTTCTGCCAAAATAATGTCGGGCAAAATCAAACCGACATTTAATAGTGCGCTTGTTAAACCTAGCACAAAACCGACAACCAGTGACGTTGTGGTCTGGGCCGAGGCATGGAATACAATAGGAGTGGAAATCCTTATGAGGTATTAGCTTCCCACAAGAAATACAGTTAATAACTTTTACTGACATCGGTCTGAGGCAAGAAAAAGTTTCCCCAACGGGGTACTTAGCTTTGTAGAAGACTTCGGTTCTGGATTCGGAATGAAAATCTCAGGAGTCGGCCGACCGACACTTGCGAACTGCTTCTGCTTCGGGCACCGCGTGGCAAGAAAGACTGGAGAAAATGGTGTCGGCTGCATCTTATATACCCCTGTCGCACTGACGTCAGGGAGGAGGCGACAGCAACCGACACTGGACCAAGACTTTGGAACTCAGGCCGGCTGGGGAACCGCCTGACGGCAGGATAACCCAAGTGTAATGACTGCAGCAGTGTAACACGATGAACATCAGTGATGAAATGGGCGATTAAAATAATTTTTTTTCAATAAGTATGATGTTACTAACTCCTGGATCCTATAGTTTTTTTTTTTGCAGGGAAATTTATAACAAGTATATTATTAGGTATAAAGAAGTTATGTACTCACCATAACGTTCCATCTGAGTAGGTAACTTCATTTGTCAGCAACCTGTGGTATCGGATCCGACCTGGATCTGAGCCGGCAGCTTTCCAAGCTAAAGATCTGAGCTCTCAGCTCCTCCCCCTTACCCATAATACCCTGCTACCTCCCTCCAGTCCTCAGATCGAGTTTGCCACTTCTCAACCAACAACAGTCTAACATACTCGAAAGAGAAACTCTAACCTGATGCGCAACAGAAGGAAACCTTCTGTTGTGAATATGATCACGAAACAGGCTAGGGGGAAGGAGGGAGGGTTGGTTGCTGACTGAAGTTACCTACTCAGATGGAACATTATGGCGAGTACATAACTTCTTTATCTGAAGTAGTTAACTTCATTTGATCAGCAACCTGTGGGACAGAGTCCCCAGCTACCAAAAACCTGGGAGGTCCTCATGGAAGGATATTCCGGAGCACTGCGGAGCCAAAGGCTGCCCTACCTCTAGAGATCAAATCTTGCTTGTAATGAGAAATGAAGGTATGAGAAGAGGCCCAAGTAGCCGCTGAACAGATGTCATCTAAGGGAACTCCTGACCAAAATGCTGCAGAGGTAGCCATAGAATGGGTAGAGTGAGCATGAACCCCCAAGGGTTCTGGCCTACCGGAAGCTGAATACGCTTGTAAGGTGCAGTGGGATATCAATCTGCCTAAGGTAACTTTCATAACTGGCTTGCCTAAGGATGGCTTAGCGAAAGACACAAAAAGCTGTTCTGATTTGTGAGAAGCAGCTGTCCTGTGCTAGTAAAATCGCAATTGTCTATGCACATCCAACAAATGCAGTTTATATTCCCCTTTGTTTTGAAAGTTGGGAAAGAAAACAGGCAAATTGATGATTTGATTGATATTGGCCTCAGAGGCCACTTTAGACAAGAATGAAGGATTAGTCCTGAGAGATACTCTGTCCTTATGGAAAACCAGGTACAGGGTTTTCGTACAAAGGGCTTGAAGTTCAGATACCCTCCTAGCTGAAGTAGTTGCAATCAAGAAGGCAGTCTTCCAGGATAAGAATTTTAAGTCAACAGAAGCTGCAGGTTCAAAGCGTGGACCTGTTAGGGCCTGGAGAACTAAAGTTAAGTCCCATGGGGGAACCGCATTCTTGACCGGGGGTCTTAAGAGGAAGGTGCCTTTCAAAAAGGTCTTGCATATCTTAGCGGAAGCTAAGAGTTTAAGGTTGTCCCCGATGTGGAAATGAGAAATGGCAGCCATCTGAACCTTCACAGAAGAAGAACTGGCCCCTTGATGGAAAATGTGGGACAGAAATTCAAGAACTGCTGGAATGGGAGCCGAGAAAGCATCCAAATCCCTCTCTTTGGCCCAGATGGAAAAACGCTTCCATTTACCCTTGTAGATTTTCCTGGTAGAGGGTTTATGTGCCACTACCAGAATAGTTTTTACCGAAGACGAGATACCAGGAGTCCTAGCCATTAATGGAACTGGATCAACCAAGCCATGAGCTTGAGGTCTTCCAGGTTCGGAGTTTGCAATCCCGAAGGATGAGAGATGAGATCCGGAATGGGATCTAAGACCCAAGGAGGAGCTATGATGTGAGACGGCAGATATGGGAACCAGATCTGACGAGGCCAGAATGGGGCTATGAGGATTATTTTGCTCCCTAACTGATGAGCTTTCTGCAGAAATTTCATCATTAGCAGAAGAGGAGGATAAGCATAAAGAAGACTGGGTGGCCAAGTATGAACCAGAGCGTCTCTGGGATTTTCCCCCATTGGGGGAATTAGAGCGAAAAAATTGCTGCATTTTGCATTTGAAGGAGACGCAAAGAGATCGCAGCAAGGCTGACCCCATCTGAGGAAGATCTGTTTCGCTACTTAGGGGTTTAGAGACCACTCGTAAGGTGTGAGGATAGAACTACTCAGCTTGTCCGCTAGAATGTTGGACTGACCCAGAATGTGCGTTGCTATCAGAAAGTGGTTGGTGGAAATCGCCCATTCCCAAACTCTTATAGCCTCTCGACAAAGAGGGTAAGACCTGGTTCCTCCCTGTTTGTTGATGTACCAGACTACCGCCATGTTGTCTGTCTGAATTGCAATAGCCCCCGGAGGGAGAAGGTCCTGAAGGGCTTGCAATGCTAAAAGCACCGCCCTCATCTCCAGAACATTGATATGCAGACCGGTCTCTACAGGGGTCCACGTGCCTTGGACGGTTCTGCCATGCAATGCCCCCCCCACCCGAGGCGAGAAGCATCCGTGGTCAGCGTGGCTTGGGGTAGAGGCATCATGAACGGTCTCCCTTCCCGAAGCTCTTGGGAATGAAGCCACCAGAGAAGGGAGCTCCTGCAAACCTTGCTCAGGGGAATCTGTGAATACAAAGGGTGTAGGAGGAGGGACCATTGGACTTGAAGGGTCCACTGAAGGACTCTCATGTGCAGTCGAGCAAGAGGTGAAAGGCTGATGGCCGCGGCCATGGATCCTAGGGCTCTCAGGACTAATTCTGTGGTTGGGGCCAGAGACTGCAGAAGCGCTAATACATGGAGTGACAAGGTGCGTAACCTGTCCGCTGTGAGAAAGGCCCTGGACTGGAGTGTGTTCATCCTGGCCCCTATGAAATCTAGAACTTGAACAGGATGAAGAGAAGACTTCCTGAAATTTATGGTAATGCCAAGGTGATGGGCCAAGAGTAAAGCATAATCCCTGGCAGAAGAGCGTAGATGCCTGGTGGGGGCTGTGAGGAGCCAGTCATCTAGGTATGGAAAGACCTGAATTCCCTGAAGTCTCAGGTGGGCTGCTACAACTGCCATGACCTTGGTGAACACCCTGGGGGCTGTGGTGAGGCTGAACGGAAGAACCCTGAACTGATAATGACTGACCCCCAGCCGAAAGCGGAGATACCTCCTGGATCGTCTGTCCATGAGAATGTGGTAGTACGCATCCTTGAGGTCTATGGAGCACATCCAATCGTTCTCCTGCAGAAGGGGGAGAATAGATTGTAGAGTGACCATCCGGAATTTCTCTTTGGCAATGAACAGGTTCAAGGTTGACAGGTCGAGAACTGGCCTCAAGTCCCCCACCTTTTTTTGGCACTAAGAAGAACCTGGAGTAATTGCCCAACCCGGATTGCTCTCGGGGGATGTGTTGGATGGCCCTTTTTTCTAGTAATTTCTTTATTTCTGAAGCCGCAGCCTCCCTCTGATCGGGTGAGACATCGGGGTGGTGCCTCCCTAATGGGGGAAGATTCAGGAAGGGGATAGAGTAACCTCTGGATATTATTCGGAGCACCCAGCGATCTGTAGTAATGGACTCCCAACTTGCTAGATGCTCTGAAAACCCCCACCCCCCCAACTGCCTCCAGAGAGGGACAGTCGGGCAACCCCTCAGGGCTGCTGCGCGTGTCGGTCGGAGAAAGGTTCTCGCGACCCAAAATTCTTTGGCCCCCTCTTCCTCTGGGCCGGCGGCCAGCTTGTCCTCCCCTGCCTCTAAAGGACGAAGGGTCCGGAGCGGGACGGGACTGCTGAGATTTCCAGAACCACATCTTCTTTTGCCCTCTCTGGTTCCTTGAGATGGACCTTTGAGGAGCAGAGAAGTGCATTCCGATGGCAGACAGTGTCCTCCCATCTTTCTCGCTCTGGAGTAGCGTGTCACGGATGGTTTTGCCGAATAGCGTAGAACCGTCAAAGGGAGCATTAGCAAAGGACACCTTGAAGGGTTCCGCAAAGTCGCAAAGATGGAGCCAGGCATAGCGCCACAGGGCGACCCCTGCTCCGCTGGCTCTAGCCGCCCCCTCCATGGCATGGGAGAGAAGCCACATAGAAGTGTTTGATATTGACTTTAGAGTGGCCATGCGAGCCGCGAAAAGTTCGTTTGTCCTCAGCCACCATGGACTCTGGGGGAGACCCAGCGTATTCTTTTATGAGATCCTGCTGGAGCCTAATGACATGTGCCAAATAATTCAGCGCCCTTATAGAAAAGGTGGCTGAAGCAAACATCTGCTTTCCAATGCGGTCCATCGTCCGAGACTCCTTATCAGGAGGATGGACCGAGGAACTTTCTTGTGCCAGTTCCTTCTTGGTGGTAGCTGCCACCAGCATGGCATCTATCGGGGAACCTTTATTCTATGCAGGCTTGTCAGAAGGGGGACTAAGGATTTTGTCCGGTCTCTTGGGGATTGGCTCCACAGTGTCCGGCTCCTTCCAAGCCCTAGTAGTAATCAAGTCTACCAAGGGGTTGGCCGGGGGGGACACCCAGGAGGTAGACGGGCCTGCATCAAACGCCTCCAGAAACACAGACTCATCCGAGGAAGGCTTCTGGGCTGACCACCCCCCTCTTATGCGCAGCATCTCCATAATGTCTCCAAAGGAGACGTCCTCCGGGGGTGACCTGGGGGAACCTTCCCCTTCCTCTAAGTCCATGTCCTCCGTGAGGGACTCAGGGGAGTCCAAGTGCCTCCTCTTGCACTTTCGTTTGTGAGGGACCTCCTCGGCGGGACTGTCTGAGGAGGGCTCACCAACTGAGTCCTGTTCCTCTACAGGAATTAACTGGGGCGCAGACGCAGGCTGTCCCTGAGGCCGGACGATGGAAGACAGGCCCAAATGTGAGGGAGTGAAGGGTGGATCCGTAGCATGGACTGGGGACTTCGAACTCCTCGACAGCCCCCTCTCCACCACGTCGAACGCCGAAGGTGAACCACTCTCCCCTGGCTCTGAGAGTAGTCCCCTCGGCTCCGACGTGAGGACCGGTGTCGGAGCCGACGCCATCGGACCCGAGAGGGAAGTTCACTCCGACAACAACGGAGCCAAAGACACACTCACTCCTGTGCATCTGAAGCTCGGCTCTCGGCCCCGAGAGCTCAGATCCAAAAGATGACCCGATAAACTCGAGGGTAAAGCCGGCGTCGAAGTAGCAACTACTATCAGCGCCGACTCCCTGGCTCCGAGACAACTCAGATCCAATGGCTCCAAAACCCGATAGTGGATCGAAGAAGGAGCAATTGGTGCAAAGAAAGGGGCCGAGGTCCCTCCCGGAGGGGGGGGGGGCAGGAGCACTCCCATCTGCATCTGGGCCTGCAGGAATCGACGCATCATCCGGTCCATATCTGCGTCGGACAAACTCCTGGTAGACCTTGAAGAAGTCGTCGAGGCAGGCCTGGAGGGCCGCCTAGATGACCTTGAGGGTGACCGGGACTCCTCCTCCGGCTCTGGAGAGAAGCGTGGAGAACGGAGCCGAGAGGGGGAAGACCTGGAAACCCTTGCGGGGGAACCAAACACTTTAGCCGGCGGAGCCGAAGGGGCTGATTCGGCCCGGCGCTTATGGCTCTTATGCCTATCTCTCTCCTTTTCTTTCTCTTTGTGCCCCCTGTCTTTCTTAGAAGAGCCCCCCCCCTCTCCCTGGGAAACTGCGGGAGGTTGAGTCCCAGCCAGGGGAGGGGAAGCTGACGGCTGGACAGTCACAGCCGCGACTGGCGCCACTGAGGGAGAGGAGGAAGAAAAATCCAGGGGTAAGAGTCCCGCCAAGATTAACTTGTTCCTCCTGTCCCTCACAGCCCGGGGGTTGAAGGCCACACAAATCTGGCAGCCCGATGTTAAGTGGGCTACCCCCAGGCACAGAATGCACTGAGTGTGGCCATCCGCTGGGGACAGCTTATGACCACACTCAGCACATTTCGAAAAAATGGCCTTAGGGCCCTCGGCCATCACGCTCAAGCACATACCCTAACACACACAGTAAGGGGAAGGGAAAACACTAATTTACCACTAAAAGTAAATAAAAAATGGTTTAACTAAACTTTGGGTCTATAACACACTCTCACACACTCAAATCGCTAGAATTTAAACAAGAAAACTCCTAAATTCCTCTCACCTAAAAACACCAAGAGCTCATCCCTTATGCTTCAGAAGCCGGCAAATAAGATCTGAGGACTGGAGGGAGGTAGCAGGGTATTATGGGTAAGGGGAAGGAGCTGAGAGCTCGGATCTTTAGCTTGGAAAGCTGCTGGCTCGGATCCAGGTCGGATCAGATACCCACAGGTTGCTGATCAAATGAAGTTAACTACTTCAGATCTAATGGTTTAGGGGAGAAAAAGGCAGGCTTCACATTTGATTATTTTTTAAATTTTATATAAACTGTTAACCTGGTAAGTGAAGTGGTCCAGGAATCCATTTCAGCCACGATCTAGACAACAATGGAAAAGACAACAAGTAAAAAATGTACTTGGGAAAAGAAAAAAATAATACTGCCATTAAGGTATTTGACAAAGAGCATGTACAAAACTTAACTATGGGGTGACAGTGGATAAATAAAATACTGAATAGCATTTACAAGAATGCATACATTATTAATGCTACACAGAAGATTTAAACATCATAATAAATACAAATGGTATGCAAGCATACTGTATAGCTCACAGTGGTGTAAGATGTTACTACAGTGTAATCAACTGGGAATCAGCCTGTAAATGCTGCACGGCTATATGAAAAATGGGGAAATAACTATATTTGCATCATTCCTGTTGTCCAAGGCAGTGTCTAACAGCCATTTGTTGAAGAAGTTTAAGAAGGAATACTTCACATTGATGGGGAAGATCATTCCAACTCAGAAAATAATTTGCTGTTTAACTTGGTACATGCAAGCTTAAAAATATTCCTAATATTTGAAAGTGGTGGATTACACTGAAGAAGTGTGACAAACATTTCAGCTCAGGCCTAATGGAAGAACATTTTTTCCAGGTTTGTTCATTTTTTATTCATTGGTGGAGTGGTTCTTGCAGCTTGAGGTGAGAAATTGCTGACAGTAAAACTGAAGGGAGTTTATGGCTAACCTTCTGTTTGCCAAGCCCTGTTACTTTTATGATCAGAATAATATATCAGGAAGATTGCCGTTACTCTATGTTGGGTTAAGGGAGCATCAAAGCTAAGTATATGTATATGTATATATATATATATATGTATATATATATATATATATATATATATATATATATATATATATATATATATATATATACATACACACACACACACACACACACACACACACACACACACACACACACACACACACACACACACACACACACACACACACACAGATATGGGGTGCATGGGCTTGTCCCCACATCAGGGGATGCAAGGGCAACATTTGAATGTTTTACAAAAGTGTTTGTCTCACTTGTTTAAGTTAGCAATGCTTTCAGTTTTACATGTTGTGGCAGTCATTTTTTGCTTGCTGATGCTGTGGGTGGCAGTCGTTTAGAGGAAATCCCATGTTATACATGTGAACTATATACCTGAAGTGATAATGGTACAGAAGGTTATACATGAACATTAATATCTGGCTACCAGTTCTGCTACATTGATTTACGCTTCAGCAAGACTATGGAAGTCTGCATGATGTTAAAAAATTTAGGTTTATGTAAGTACTCTTTCAGTCAATGTAAAGATTTTCATACATGCTTTGTTTCTTGTTGGTTATGCTAAAAAGTAAATCTGCCAGAATAATGTTTTTCCTCTTTAAAAAAACAAAGACATGAGATGGGCTGGATATATTTATTACGATATGTTGTTTATAAAGGATATGAAGAGAACATATGAAGTGTAACCTATTTGGGCACAGTGGAACAGAATGGGAAGCATTGTTGCCTCACAGCAAGAGGTTCTATTGGTTGAATTTTGGCTGGGGTGACTTCTAAGTGGAGTCTGCATGACCTCCCTTTGTTTGCATGGGATTTCTCCAGGTGCTCTGCTTTCCTCCCACATTCCAAAGACATGAAGTAGATGGACTGGACACTGTAGGTGTGCGCATCTGTGTGTATTTGATATGGAAGAACAACTGTGGTAAGACTAGCCACACAGCATTGTGAACATGGGCTCTGGACAATGGTCACTGCTGAAGTGATACCCCATGTAAAAAATGGGAAAAAGGAGGATGGGGCTGGATGAATACAAGTGTAATGTATCACAGAGCATAATATACTTAAATGTGGGGAGAGGGCAACCTTTTCTGTGTGTGTGTAGGAGGGGAGGCACTTCCATCACTTACATTAATAATCAACTCTTTGGGCACCATCTATTAATGTTTTTGGTTGTCTGTATTGAAAGTAAGCAGACAGATTTACCATGAGGTGGTCCCCACATCTGGTCTGTCTGTCCAAGATCTACTTAGTCTGTCTGCCACTGTGTTTTGCTCTGACAGAATGTATGAGGCCTGAAGAGTCAGAGAAAGATGTGGTGCCAGCTTCCAGGCCATAACTTCCAACTGTCAAAGAGGGTATGGCCTCATATCCTATTGCTTGTTCAGGTACCATATCATGGTAGTGTTGTTTGCAACCACTAGAAGAAGACCCAGAGTCCATAAGTGGTGAAGAACGTCTATGGTATGAATCACTGCCAACATCTCTTTCACATTTATGTGCTTTGCTGTGCCCTGAGGACCCCAAGACTTGCACTTGAACTCCCATGGATGCTGCTCCCCAAACACAATCGGAAGAGTCCATCAAGACAGAATGGACTGGGGTCTGAAGACAGACCTAAAGGGAGTTCTGGACTCAGAGACAGTTGATCCCTCCACCACTGTAGTTCGTGTTTCACAACTCCCACTACCAATACCTGGAAACCCAATGGATGAAGGTGCTGGGTCCAACAATTCTTCAAGAACCATTGAATTTTTCTCAAGTCTAGTCTGGCTAGTGTAATCATGAGGCTCACTGATGCCATGAGGCCTAGACTTTTCAGAAACTCTCTTGCCAAGGCCATACCTAGAAGAGAGAAATCCAAGAAAATGCCCTCGTAAATCAGAACTTTGTCTTCTGGCAAGAAGGCTATCTGATTTACTGTGTCTATCCAACACCACAGGAAAACAATTTGTTGAGAGCATGTGAAAAAGGACTTTTGAAGGTTCAGTTTGAAGCCCAGGTGGGAAAGGAGGGAAGTGACTTTGTCTGAGCATTCCAAGTACCTTGATGAAGAACCTGAACAAATCACAAAGCTGTCTAAATAAAGAAAAGTGTGGATGCCTAGGGTTCTGCAATAGGCAACCACTGGGGCCAGACACTTTATAAATATTTGAGGTGCAGTAGATAGCCGAAAGGGTAATGCAGAAAACTGATAATGTAAGGCAGATACAGCAAATCTCAAAAATTTCCTGAAATTAGGAGCAGTAGGAATATGATGATAAGCATCCCTGAGATCTAGAATCGCCATGAAACAGTGGTCTGGAAGAAATACTAGGACTGACTGTAAGGTTAGCATTTTGAGTTTTGGACCTTTTATAAAGGTGTTTAGAAAGGACAACTGTAGGATGGGTCTCCACAACTGCACCTTTTTTGGTACCAAAAAGATTCTGGAGTAAAATCCTTTGTGTATCCCAGGCACTGGTTCTATGACCCCTCCTTCTACTATGTAATGGAGCACTGGAGGAAACAGCTCCGTCTGGTGTGGTGGGAGTGGGAGAATTCCCCTAAAAGGGGAGAATTTTCTCCAAATTATTCTCAAAATAAAGTTGTCTGAGTCAATTTGAGACCAGGCTGCACAGTTGAGAGAGATCCTGGGGAAAGGAGGAAGAGAAGGAAGGGCAGGAGGGAGGGAACAGACAGAGGTGCTTTGTGACTCAGCATAGTCATTTCTTTGCAGAGGTTGATCCTCTTTTTCAGAAAGAACCCCCCCCCCCCCTTGGGTACTTGAAACATCCTAGATATCCTATGCATTAATTTGCTTCCACCATTTCACTGTTTGAAAATGTGTGTAGCAAAGGGCCCAAACAACAATTCAGAAGTTAAAGGTGCACTCAAAACTTTGTTTTTTAAATCATCATAAAAGTTCTCAAAGCATGTTTTGAAATCTGAGTCAAATTAGAAATTATTTCATTCATATAAGACTTTTGCTCTTTGGGTAAGGATGCAGCAAAATCATCCAAACTGTTTGCACACTGTAAATAAGCTTCCACATATAGTCCTGATAATTTAATATTCTAAAAACTAGATTACTAGAAAGAGACACTGTTTTGCCCTGAAGACCTAATCATTTCCCTGTTTATAAGGTGGCATTGGATTAGATGAAGAAAAGGACTTTTATCTGAGCACAAAGCTGGGGGACCACAGCTGGGTCAGCAGTCAAATGACAAAAGAGACCAATTATATATAACTGAGGTGACTCTATACTTTCACGGAGCCTTTTTAGTGACTTCTAAAACAGATACTGGTGTTCTACAGACAGCTTTACAACTAATAATCCAAAAGGAGCACCAAGACAGCCGTTCCCACCAAAACACACAGTTTATTAAAATGTGAATCACATAACCAGCTGTAAAACACACAACATTTGGTGTAAATTTAAAACCCTTTGCAAATAAATCAAAATATATCTCTATAATGTTAGGTGTAGCTATAATATTTAAACAGCATCTAAACATCCAGATCTTAAAATCATCAGCTCCACAAATAGGCAACAAAGAAATAATATATACCAACCTCAAAATAAACCAAAATAAAACCATCAACATAATAGGATGCTACTTTCCACCTGGCCATAATATCCCTCCACTAGAAAACCTCCTAAGCTGGACTACCCACCATCTCCCTCAAGAGACCATCATCACCCAACTAGTCCAGTCGCCAACCAGGATAAGTAAAAACTCCAGCAAGCACACTCCCCTGGACTGGATACTAGTCAGTAAGAGCCCCCAGTCATATATAACAGGCTGCTTATCAGACAGCCTCAGTGATCACTCCCCAACATTCCTACTCAAAAAATACCTATACCAAGCTAAACCTGTCATCTACCATCAAATATGTAAAAACTAAACTTTAACCCATTCACATTCATCTCATCCCTCAAAGAATGTAACTGGTATCCTCTAAAGTACCTCAGTCTTGATGACACAGTTGAATTTTTTAATACTACCTTCCTGAGCATCTTTAATTACCATGCCCCCATAAGACTTTCCAGAACCAAAGCACAACCCTCCCCATGGCTACAGAAAACCACTAAGTCAGAAATGAAAAACAGGGATAAAGCCTGGGAGCACTGGTGCAAAACCAAAAAACCCCTCAACTAGACAGAAATTCCTAGAACTATGCAACAGTGTAAAAAAGCTAATAAAACAGGACAAATTCCAATACTACCAGTCTGTCCTAGACTCCTCCCAACACAGCCCCAAACAATTCTGGTCCTCCATAAACTCCATCCTCCACCCAGGTAAAGTCAGTACCCCTCCTCCTAACATCCCTCACTCCTCCGAAAATATTGCTACCTCATTCAACACACACTTCACACAAACCATACTATCACTAGCTAAACAACACAACCCCCCTCCCCTCCAACCCACATCTTCAACTAGTAATCTCCCCACTGCCTTCTCTTTTTCTCCTGTACCTACCTCCAACATAAAAAAACTCTTAACTAAACTTAAGCCCACCAAATTAGTAGCAGACAACCTCCCAAGTGAGTACCTACAAATCACAGCTGATGCTCTGGTCTACCCAGTATCCATCTTGATTAACCGATCTCTGTCAGAAAGTTACGTTCCCACACTGTGGAAAGTATCACATATAATTTCCCTCCACAAAGGCGGCCCCTCCACAGAACTAACCAATTACCACCCCATAACTATTCTCTCTCCACTCTCCAATATACTAGAGAGATGCATACACTCTCAGGTCTCAGACAACCTCCTTACTAACAACCTCCTTTCCAATACTCAGCATGGTTTCCGACCAAACCATAGCACCACCACTGCCTTACTCTCCTTTACTAACACTATCCTTCAGCATAAAAACAATGGCTATCTCTCCTCTGCTACTTTCCTAGACCTATCTAAAGCATTTGACATGGTCCCACACAAACAACTAATCTCTGTCCTCAATAACCTATCCTTCTCTCAATCAGTCACCAACTGGTTTCAGAGTTACCTGTCTGACCGCCAACAATCCGTTGTATGGCAGAATGACATATCTCCCCAACTACCTGTCTCCATAGGGGTTCCCCAAGGATCCATCCTTGGACCCCTACTCTTCTCTGTTTTCACCAATAATCTAGCCTCTGCCACCAAACATGGCACACTCATACAATACGCAGATGACTCAACCATCATCTGCTCAGCCCAGACCCTACCCAAACTACAAAAAGTCACACAGGAAGCCTTTTCCTCTGTTGAAACTTGGTTATCCGATGCCCAATTAATACTCAACCCAAACAAAACTAAACTACTCATCTTCCAACCCACCAAACATACTCAAAACAACTCTCACTTTAACATCACAGCAAAAGACAACACCACTATATACCCAATTGAACACACCAAATTGCTAGGAGTGGAAATAGACAATAAACTACAATTTGACATTCACATATCCATGACCATAAAAAAGTCCACAAAAAACTAGGAGAGTTATACAGAAATAAGCAACTTCTCACCAAAGCAGCAAAGATTTCAATAGCAAATTCCCACCCTATCTCCACCCTACTTTATGCCTCTCCAATATATATCAACCTAAGGCAATGCGCTCTAAACAAGCTAGGCTGGCTTGAACTCCCTCACCTCCTTCAATGGTATCAACTCTCACTCGTCCACAAACTAGTAAACCATCCACTAAATGTCCTATCCCTCCAGAATCTACTCCAACCCTATCACACCACTAAGATCCAGCAACAAAAATCACTTGCAGATCACTAAAGGCAAAAACTCTGCTGGTGAAGCACTATTCTCTTGCGCCTCACCAAATTATGGAACTCCCTCCCACCCACAATTACCTCCATACCATCATGCACCCACTTCAAAACTTTACTAAAAGCACACCTAAAAACATGCTGGCTATGCCCTTGCAACTCCCACTCTAATATCACCCACCCCATCCAACCACTACCTTTCTTTCCACCCCATTAACTACCTTGATTATAGCAAGCTCAGATGCTCATAAGCCTAGTACGTATACAGTAGGAACTTCTTATAGTAACATTTGTTAATGTCTGTTATGTACTTCGCAGATAAAGATTCTAGTTGTCTACTGATGTACTATGTTCTTCATCTGTAAATATGTTTGTAATTAATTGCTATGTTAATCAAATTGTTAATCGTTATGTAATCCAATGTAACTACTGTCTGTTTATTTTAACTGTGGAGCTTTTCTCCCCGGGCCTCCGCTGAAAATGGACCTACGTCCAGTCGGACACTCCTGGTCAACAAATGTAAATAAATAAATAAATAATAATAAATAAATGTTCAAACTACTGTAATTAAATATAGTATGACCATGGTAAGTGTACCTAGGACCATCACAAATAATCTTGTCAAGTGTAAGCAAGTCACATTCCTGCTGCTTCAATACACATTTCTCCCTTCCCTGTTCGTCCACCCCCTCCAGTTGCTGTAATTGTACTCCATGGGCTGGTTGTTCTTCAGCCTTTCGAACATCCAGAGAGGGTGATATTCTAAAGGGTCATTCAGATCCCCAGGTCTTAACATATCCTCTCTATCATTCACATGGTCTTCCCTAACACCACTACCATTACCAAAACCATTACCACCATTATTATTAAATTGCTTAAAACCATTATACCTCAGGCACTCCTCACTTTTCTCATAATTCATATATTTTTTTGGCTTAGGGTAATCAATCTTTAGTTCATATTTATTGATATCCCCCTCCAATTTCCTTTTCTTCCTACTTAAAATACCATTAAGTTTCTCATCTATCTGTGCCTTTAAGTCAAAGTATTTTTTCTTTTCTTGTTCAACTGCAAACATCATATAATTTACTAAACACATACTGACATTTTCTATACGTTCATATAAACAGGGCATCACTTTTTCATTCTGCCTAATAATAGCACGTAAAATGTCAAAAGCACATTTGTCAAAAATTTCTAAACGTTCTTTGTGAAAATCTAAGCCATCTTCTACATTATTCGGGTATTTAAATACCTTAAACCTTTAGGTACTATATTTAACTTTAAACATTCTTTTAAATAGGCATTGTCAGCATTCAGTGCCTTGTATTTAAAAAGTAAATCATACATTTTGTTTAAATTATTAGCATAAGTATCAGCTTCCCCATTATTGCATTCTTGCACAAACTTATCAAAAGAAACATTTTGAGTAAGCCAAGAACCAAAATTACAATCATTAACCCGTTTCATGGTTAGTTAAACAGTCACCTTGTCTTTGAGTCTCTCCTTCCCGATTCACGGTATTTGGACCGTCACTTGTAGAAGCCATAAAATTGGCTCACAGAACCTCAGGAGTCCTTCTTCCTTCAAATACGGGAGATTTACTCAAACCATTGTCATGCCATCAAACAGACAAACTGTTTTCACTTCTCTGCTTTGTAACTAATCTTCCAAGGCCAGTAAGAGAGGAGGGTAGCCACAGAATTGTGCATCTTGTCCTGTATAAGTTCATCCTACCCTGCCTAGCTCTGGGGTAGTTCCAGACTGTTCCTAAGCAAAAACATCACCAAATCTAGCAGTCATCTAAGAAAAGGTGAACACTTGTTTGGACTTAAGCTCAGTTTCACCTCCCTAAGAATCAGAGTGCCTGGACTCTGTATCATCTAGGAAATCACCATTGTCCTCATTGGATTCCTCATCATTCTTAGAAACAATACAAAGGTCTGCAGCCAAACTAGTACTAAAGCCATGTATGTGAACACAGTCACCAAAAATAGCTGTCTGCAGGACACTCATAGCCAAAGACATCACACCAGCTTTATAAACAACTATAATCTGATTATCAGCTATATGAGAAAGCTTGTTTGTTTTTCTTGTGAACTATACTACTAGATAAAATATCTGGGGCCAGAGTAGTATGTTTGGCTAGGGATCTTTTACACCAGAGTACTCCTGCATGTAAAGGGTTTGATTCTCCCATGCCTGCGCCAGATACTAGAACAGACCTGGAAGATGTGTCTGACCCCCATTCCATAGTGGCCAACAAAGCTGCACTAGAGGGAGACAGGGCTAAAAGTAAGTGGTCTGTGGGCCGAGAAGTGGCCCTGACAGAATCATTAACCATAAATTCAAGCATAATTTTTATTTAGTTTTTTTTTTTTTTTATTTTTAGGTGCAGCAAGATTTGATGGGAGGGTTACTACAGTTAGGATGCATCAAGTCTGGGAAGAGAGAACACCAGCCAGAATAACAAGCTGACAGTACTATATAATGTATCACAATAAGCACTTAAAGTTTCCTAGTAATAAGTATGTCCCCACACAACTAAAACTCTGCCAAACTGTGTTATTATCACAAAAAAAGTTTGAAATGTGTTCAGAATTCTTTTACAGCTGACAGAAGTTAAGGAATTTTCAGTATAAAAAGTTCAAACACCAAAGTAACCAGTGTGACAAACCAGTGTAAAAATTAGCTCCACACACTTTAACCACATTAAACTGTCATAAAAATAACATTTAACAGGTTCATAGGAAGTACTAGGCTAGCTGTCCTTGTGGGCCCTTTTAAGGCTAGCCAATTTCCATGTTTGTGCTCTAATTAACCTATTTCATTTGGTTAGAGATTGGCCTTACCCATCCCATGGTCGTCAAAAAGAAATTATGTACTTACCATAACATTCCATCTGTGCTGTCTATTTTCGTTCTTCCTCAACTAATGGGATCAGAGTCAATCCTCGGATCTGACTCAGCCGTTTCACTATCTCATGGCCACCAACAAACTCTCGAGCTCCTTCCCTCCACATAATGCACCACCTCTAACATCCATCAGATCTTGTTTGCAGCTTGACAGGAAACCTATAAAAGAAATACCATAACTGGAGCTCAATACAGGTGTTTGTTCTAAAGTATCTCATTCCTCCAGAATTCAGTTATGAAATATGTAGGGAAATGGTGGAGGGTGGGGAGTTGAGGAAGAATGAAAATGGACAACACAGATGGAACTTTATGGTAAGAACATAACTTCTTTATCTGATGTTGTCAATTTTCATTCATTCCTCAACTAATGAGACAGTGTCCCCTGCTACCTAAATTCCTGGGTGAACTCTAAGCCAGGATATTCCTGAGTACGGCTGAGCCAAAAGCTGCTCGTCCCCTAGCGACCAAATCTAGTTTGTAATGAGTGATAAAGGTAAGAGGGTTTGACCAGGTTGCTAATGCACATATATTGTCTAAAGAAGTTCTAAACTGGAATACAGCAGAAGCTGCCATAGATCTGGTTGAATGAGTCTTTAATGGTTTTGGTAAGGGAAGATTCAATTTGTTATAGATAAAGGAGATGCAGTTTGTCAGACATCTAGCTAGAGTTACCTTTGTAACCGATTCACCCAATTTATTATGTGGAAAGGAAACAAATAACTGATCTGTCTTTCTAATCTCTTTTGTTCTAAGTAGAAATGTAATGGTCTATAAACATCCAGTAAATGCAGCATGTATTCCCCTTTATTTGTATATCATGGGAAAAATACTGGCAAGTTAATGGACTGGTTATGTTGGACTCTGACACCACCATAGGAAGGAAGCAAGCATTAATACATAACAGGACCCTAATGGGGGCTTAGAAAATAGCACTGGAAGTTCTGAAATTCTTCTAGCAGATGTAACTGCTACTAAAAAGACAGTTTTCCAGCTCAAAAAGTAAAGATCACATTTATCTGCAGGTTCAAGGGAAATTATATTAAGGCTTGCAGTACCAAATTTAAATCCCATGGTGGCACGGGGTCTTTATACAGGGGTCTTAGCAGACGAGTACCTTTCAAAAATGCTTTGCACAGTTTAGAGGAAGCCAGGGAAAATCTTTGAAAACCCACATAAAAGTTAGAGATGGCTGTGAGTTGAACTTCAATAGTTGATGAACCAGCACCCTCATTAAACAAACTCACCAAAAATGTATTTATTTATTTATTTTCAGTTTGATGACCGGGGAGGTCCACTGGGCTCAGGGAGCTTGTTTTCAGTGGAGGCCCAGGAAGAAAAGCTCCACAATACATAGTTTAATTAAAGAAACAGGAAAGTATAGTAAAAACAGTCACAAAATACAAAAACATTTCAAGTTGGAGACATATAATGTACAATGGTTACACAGCATATAAATTTTGCGGATGTAAAGTATATGTTCATTTCAAAGAGAAAAGAGAAAAAACTCTATACATTATATATATTGGTAGCAAAATTCTACCAATTCTAATAAGAGAACAGAATGAATGAATTGGAGCTGAGAAGGGGTCTGATTCTGTTCTGCTCAATAAACAAACCTTCTCCATTAAGTCCCGTAGAGTTTCCTAGTAGAAGGTTTATGGGAATATAAAAGTATGGAATGAACAAGGGAAGAAAGCATTGGTTGCCTGGCTATTAAAAGAATTGGAGATACCACACTGCTAGTTTGAGATCTGAGATATCGGGGTGAACCATGCCTGTCAGGTGAGACAGAAGGTCTAGAATTGGATCCAGAATCCAAGGTGGGTATAGTAGATGAGGTCAAAGGGGAACCAAATCTGCCAAGGCCAGTAAGGTGCAAAGAGGATGACTTTGCTCTTCAACTGGGCTGCTTTCTGAAGTAATTTGGGAATTAGAGGAGTTGCAGGATAAGCATACAGAAGACTGGGGGGCCAGTCGTGGAGCAGAGCATCACTTGGTGATTCCCCTGGTGGGGGGATAAGGGCAAAGAAGCTGCTGCACGTCTTGTTTAGAGGAGGTGCAAAAAGATCGCAGCAAGGCTGGTCCCACCGACCATAAATAATTTCCATCACTATTGTTGAGAGCTCACTCATGAGGTAGTAAGTTGAATTTGCTCAGTTTGTCTGCTATCACGTTGGACTTCCTTGTAATGTGCATTGCTATTAGAAAGCAGATGGAATATATCGCCCATTACCACACTCTGAGGGCTTCTTGATATATGGGATAAGATCTGGTTCCCCCTTGCTTGTTGATGTACCAGGTAAACTGACATGTTTTCTGTCTGGATTGTAATTGTTCCAAGAGGAAGAGAGTCGTGGAATGCCTGTAACACTAACAGCACCACTCTCATCTCCAGAACATTGATATGCAGGTTGGCTTCTATAGGGGACCAAGTGCCTTGGACTGCTTTCCCCATGAAGCACCCCCCACCCAATCTGCGAAGCATCCAAGGTCACTATGGCCTTGGACTGAGGGAGGATGAAAGAAGACCTTGTAACAGCTGTTCAGATTGCATCCACCAGGAAAAGTATTGTTCAAATACCAAGTTATTCTTACCTTCACAGACATGGGCTGAGAAAGCATTGACCACTGTGCTGATAGCAAACATTTAAGAATCCTCATGTGGAATCTTGCTAAAGGGACTAAAATTATTGCCACTGACATTGATCCCAGGACTTGCAGAATCAATCGGGCCGAAATTCTGGTACTGCAAATTATTTTCCTGATCTGCGTCCCTATTGTTTTCACTCTTGATAGTGGAAGAGAAGCTACCATAGATACTGTGTTGAACACTGTTACTATGAATTCTGAAGTCTGGGCTGGTTGCAGATGAGACTTGTAATTTACAGTTATTCCCAGATGCAAACGGGTCTGCAACACCTGATTCAAAGCTTCTATCAGTTGATGCCTGGTAGGGTGGTAATGAGCCAGTCACCTAAATATGGAAATATCTGGACTCCTTGCAGTCTCAAGTGAGCTGCAACCACTGCCATGCACTTGGTGAACACCCTGGGGGCTGTGGTGAGGCCAAAGTGTAGTGCTCTGAACTAATAGTGACTGACTTCCAGCCAGAAGTGTAAATACCTTCTGGATTGCTTTATGTGATAGTATGCATCCTGAAGAACCATCTAACACATCCAGTTGTCCTTGCTCAGAAAGGGCAGAATGGAATGAACTGCAGCTTTTGGATTTCTAGTGCTGCTGCTTTCCTCTGATTGGGTGGAACTGTTGGGAATTTTTTTGGATAATGGAGAGGGCAGGGAAAAGGGAATTATATAACCTTTGGAAATAATTCTCTGCACTGAACTATCTTTTGTTATACTTAGCCAGGCTCTCAGGTGCAGAGACAAGTGGCCCCTGACTGCCTCCAGAGGTAGGTAATCAGGCCTCCATTCAGGATGGCTGAAAGGGTCTGTCGGAAAAAAGAATTTCTAGACCCGCTGTTTTGCAGGCCTCCTCTGCCACAGGGATGGGTTCAACATTGTCCATTACTGCTCTCTCCTCTGCCTCTGAGGGAGCTAACTCCATGTGTACCCTGGAAAAGACCCTTATATTTTCTGAACCACATTTTTCAACCTCCCCTTTGATTCCTGGAAAAGGACTTTTAAGGGGTCAAAAAACACACTCCCACTGCAAAGAGGACCTTTCCATCTTTCTCACACCTGAAAATTGTGCCCTTTACTGTGAGGCCAAATAAAGAAGTACCGTCAAAGGCAGCATTGACAAATGATGCCTTGAAGGGCTCCACAAAATCACACAGGTGCATCCAGGCATGCCTCCTGTTGGAAATGCCTGAACCTGCAAACCTTGAGGCACCTTCTGCAGTGTGAAAGATAAACCTCATGGATGAATTTAATATAGACTGTAGGGTAGCCAACTGAGAGACTACAAAATATTGAGCCTCAGCTGTCCCAGTTCCAGAAAGAGATCTGGATAACTCTTTAATCAGATCTCTTTGTAGCCTAGTAAGATGTGTTAAACAGTTCAGTTGTCTAAGTGCAAACAGTGAAGCATAAACACACTTCCCCAATCTGTCTATCACCCTTGACTCTTCATTAGGAGGATGGACAGTGGAACTCTGTTCAGCGAGTTTTTTTTTTGTAGCCACACCACAGCCATCACATCTACCGGTATTCCTTTGCTCCAGTATTCCCAGCCTTCTGGTGGAGGCAGAATCCCATCTGGTCACTGAGGGATTGGCTCAGTTGCATCAGGACCCTTCCATGCCTGCTTGGAGATTAAAATCAATAAGTTCTTCAGTTGTCTAAGTAACCCGAAAGGTAGATGGACGAGTACCAAATGCTTTCAGAAATAATGATCCCTCAGGAGAAAGGCTTTGGGAAGACTAGTCACCCTTTTGCTTTAGGATCTCAAGAATGTTTTCAAATGAGACATCATCAAGTGTTAATTTTGGACCCTTCCCCTTTGTCAAAATCAGTATCCTCAGTGACTGACTCCTGAGGACAGTCAAAGTACCTCCTTTTGCACGTTCTCTTCCTAGGGTCTCTCTCAGTGGGTGGTCTGGAGAAGTATCAGAAGAGATCAAAATACCCTGCTGGGTAGACAAGAAGCTTTGTTCTGGCTGTACCTGTGGGGGCAGAATGTTGAGGATCACGGTGCAAAGTCATCTGCGAAGTAAAGCTTGGATCCAAGAGGGAAGGACCCGACTGACCTGCCAGAACACAGAATACTCTCTTCACTAACTCAAAGACAGACCGCTCCAGGGAGAAGAAAGCCAACAGAGCTAAGAAAGTGAGTTTCTAGCTCATTTCCCTCCACCCCAAGAGCAATCCACCCAAGGTGAATGATGGAGCCGAGCTGCCCATTGCCAAATCTCCAAGCAGAAGAGATGGCTCCGAAAATATTGAAGTCGATCCCATCCTCTTGGATCTGACATGGAAGCTTCAGATTTGACAGTCATCTGTCTCCGAGGATATCAGAGCTGGTGCACTCAGAGCAGCAGTCAGATCCAAAGAAGATGATGTTTTCTTCGGATCTGAATCAGATGGACTCGTAACTGCCAGATCCAAGGGCTCTAAAACCACAGGTTGAATTACAGAAGCAGCTATAAATTGGTGGAGAGGTAGCTGGACAGACTTTCTGACGCAAAGGTGTAGGAACAGTGAGAGCTCCCTTCTGAATTTGGTCTGTGAAAAATTTCCTCTTCATCTTCTTCACATCTGCTTCCGTGAAACTCCTGGAGGAATGAGACGATAAAAGGGAAGGCGATTTTGAGGGCCTCTCTAAAAAGGGAGAGGGCAGCCTGGGAGGAACCCAATCCAGGCTTGGTGAATAGGTAGTCCTTGGTGAAGGCTTACAACTGAAGATGTAGGATCCAAAATATGTTTGGTAGGATTCAAGGATGTAGGATCCAAAGTGTGAGTGGTTGGATCCAATGATGGTCAGATCAGAAGTAGCTTTGTATCCAGTTTTTCTTTCTTTCTTCTTGGTTTAGAAGTGGTAGAGGCTGGAGAATGCAAGGGTCTAGACCTTTTTGATGGGTCCTTAGATCTATGTTTGGGGCACTGAACCCTAGCAAAGGCATCAGAAAAAGAAGATGGAAGGGTGTGGGTGGTATAAAGAAGTTGTCAGCTAGTGTTGTCTTCAGGTCTTTCTTTCTCAGGGATTAAAGGATCAAATGTCCTGTAAGTTCATACAACCAGTGTTATGCTAAGGAGATGGCTAGAGGCATTAGGTGAGTGTAAGGGGGAAATGGTGAGGGAGAGGGTAGGGTACCCACCCCAAACTCAGGTAAATGCCATAAGAAAAAAGAGAGGAACATGGAAGTGAAATGGTTCTACAGCAGTGATCTACTTGAACATCTAAAATTATGGTAAGTTTCTGAAACAACTGTCCTATGCTCTTTGTGGTCATTGTTCCAGTAGTGAGTCTTGGGAAGACTCCTAAAGCTATTACAGACAGGGTGGTAGGCAAGTGTTGGCAGCTGATGATAAAAGGCTCTGAAGGGCAAACCAAAATTATAATGCTTTGCAAAAGTATGCACTGATAATAAGTGACTGCTTCTAGGATAGTCTGAGTTGAGGCTTCCTTAACAAAGGCTGTGGTGGCTGCTTTTGTCTTTATGAAAGATCAGGAAGGCTCCTTGTGCACAAGTACTTGCAGTTTAGAGATATGTCCATCTGAGGTCAAAGCTAATAAAAGAGTGATTTGTCAGGTCAGCATTTTTATAGCAGCAGAAACGGCTGGTTCAGTGGGAGGAAGAATGAGTTTCCGTAACACCCAGCTATGGTCCCAGAAAGGAATGGGTGCATTCTGGGAGGTCTGAAGTATAAATTTCCCCTGAGAAACTGTTTCATGTTTGGGTGGGACCAGGCAGGAGGAGATATGGTTGGGAAAGCAGAAGTGACCCATGCATATACCTTGCTGGAGGAATACAATAGATCTTCCTTGTACAGTGAAAACAGGTATTCAAGGATATGTGGCAAACTCACTGACTTTGAAGGAACCCCTTTTGATTAGCACCAAATAGAAAACCTTCTCCAGTTAGCAAGCTATGACTTCCTTGTACATGGTTTTCTAACTTCTTTCAGACTAGATACCCTGTCCTCAGGGAACAGGTGCCTAGCATGGATTAAGGACAAATCATCCAACTTGTAAGGTGCAGTGTTTTGACATTTTGGTGAATGACAGACCCTTTGTTCTGGGTAAGAAGGTCCACACATACAGGTGGGAGCCTGATCCTCCTTCCACTAAGCAGGAGGGAGAAGCAGTGCTGCCTGAGCCAGTAAGGTGCAATCAAAATCACCGTTGTACCATTTTCCTTGAACTTCTGAAGTACCCTAAGGATTCTGAGGATTAGGGGTGATGCAGGGAAGGAATACAGAAAATGTCTTGTCTAACAGAAGAAGGCCTCCTTCTTTCATGCCCCTGTGTGAGGAGATCATAAGCAGAACTTTCTCGGATGTCTGTTCTGCATGGATTTAAAAAGATGTACCTTTGGCACACCCTATAACTGTAGATCTCTCTTTTAAGCATACATTTGTGTCGGTCTAGTAAGGTTTTCCTAGGGTTGTCTTCCAGGAAGTTGGCTTGACCTGAGATGTAAGAAACTAGAGGTACCAGCTGTAGTTCCTGAGCTAGCTCTCATTACAAGTCTGTACAGATGTTAAGAATAGGCACCCCCTCAGCTCTCATTACAAGTCTGTACAGATGTTAAAAATAGGTACCCCCTCAGCTCTCATTACAAGTCTGTACAGATGTTAAGAACAGGTACCCCCTCAGCTCTCATTACAAGTCTGTACAGATGTTAAGAATAGGTACCCCCTCCCCCCGCTTGTTCATATACCACGACTGTGGTGCTGTCTGTCAGGATTTTTAAGGGTCCCACTTTCAGGTTGTCTTTGAAGACTCTTGTGGCTAGAATGACAGCTATCATTCTGATTTGCTAAATAAGAACTTAGACCAGGTCTGAGCTGCCTGTGGTCAGAACTTGTTATGCATACTGGGATTTGAATAGTGCACCTGGGTTCTTGAAATGTTTTCTGCCTCCACAATATCTTCATTTTTAAACAGGGGAGGAAAAGAATACATGTCTCAGAAGATTGCTGGCACTGGGACTAGCAGTTTTTTTAGGAGCCATTGCAACCTTCTCATATGAGTTTTGCTTGAGGAATCATCAGGATGCATATGTCCCAGGAACAAGTGGTTGAAGAGCAGATCTTGTACTGAGGCACGAAAAGTTTTTGTTGCACAGAATCCAGTACTGTCCCAAGGAAAGCTATTCTTGTGGCAAGGTGTAGTTAGAAGTTTTGAATGTTATGGGTGAGACCCACCTTCTAAAACATTCCAACATATCTATACTGTTATGTAGGGCTTCCTCTAGAGATGCTGCTTGGATCATGTAGTTGTCTAGATAGGGGTAAGTGTGAACCCCTTTGATCCTACAGAAGACAATGGCTGGTGCCAGACACTTGGTGAATTTCCACCACCCTCACCTACTACAGACATATTGTTTTCTCACAATGGCATAGTTTCTATTTTCCAGGGATATAATATTTTTAATTACACCAACTTGAATATTGACAAGACTTACTTCACCCTGTTTAAAAAGGATTCAAATTTGTACCTACTTTTAAAATGTACATAGCTGATGCATTAGTTGAATTGAAACTTTACACCAGGACTTTAAATCTTCCAGGTAATGTTTAAAAATCAAGGAACTGGCCAAAAGGACTTATACAGTACATCAGAAAAAAGGTTAAAAAGAAAAAGTACATTCAACCCACCCTTCTACACTATGACAGCTGTTTTTGAAATGACATGTAATACAGAGATTCACTAATTACTTGGAGAACGGAAGCTTAAGTACTACAACTTGACCAAACAAGAAAGAAATCTTTTGACTACTTTAAGAGATGATAGGTCCTTAAGGATTATGAAACCAGATAAGGGTGGGGGGATGGTTATTGTGGATAAAATGGATTACATTAGTAGGATATGTAATTTACTCTATGACCTTGACAAATATGAGATTTTATTCAAAAGTGAATACACATACCATACAAAAAGACTCAATGCATATTAGAAGATGTTTTATAGCAAGGGATTATTAACAAAGAATTGTTTGAATTTTTGTACAACAGGCACCCAGTTATCCCTTGCGTTTTTGGTATACCCAAGGTCCATAAGGACATTTCTGATCCACCATATCGTTTAACAGTGGCAGCACACAATTCTATTACATACCCCTTAGGGGGTTTTCTGGACAGACTACTAAAAAAATCCCTATGTCAAATTAAATACATACTCAAGGATTCATGGGACTTTTTGAGGAAGATAAAACAGAATTTTTTGAACCACATGTCAGCATTTCTACGAATGATGTGGTAGATTCATTTACCTCCATTCCACACAAGGAAAGTTTGGATTTGTTCCACAATGCTATAATTGAACTGACAACTTTAGGACATTTCCATAGTAAATTTTACTATGGAAATTATGAGTATTATTTTACACAATAATTTTATTACATTCGAGGGGGAATATTTTAGACAACTCAGAGGGGTGCCGATGGGTGCAAGGTGTGCCCCTACCTATGCCAATCTTGTTATGTATAGCTGGGGACAAATATTTATACTAAATTCTAGGTTTAACAAAGTGTGGCATACACATTTGCATTTTTGGATGACATCTTTATCCTGTGGATGGATCAGAGTTCAGCTATGGAAGAATTTCTTTCCTAAATTAATTCCACAACTGCATTTTTAAAATTCAAACACACACACACTAGTTATATGATTAATTATTTGGATGTTACACTGTAGAAGGATTTATCAAAATGTTGTTTTGGTTCTTTGGTTTACAGAAAACCTACATTTTCCAACAGCTACTTGGAATACAGTAGCAGTCACGCTAAACACACGAAAAAGACATACATTCAAAGGGCAACTAGTACCAGCTGCCAAAATGTGTTCTGATTTTCAACATTTAAAGGAAGAGGTGGACAGGTTGACACACATGTTTCTGGATAGAGGTTTTCCCCTTACTATTTTTGAAATTCTTGGTGAAGAAATACTCACAGGGTGGGGTAAGAAATTCATACCCTTCTTAGGGACAGAGGACACAATAGATTAAATACTTCCTAGAGATTTGAAAGAACCCCCCACTAACTTCACCAGCTCTATGGCGATTCCTTTTGGTCCACATTCAAAAGAAATCAGGGACATTCTACTAAAAAACTGGTGCATTTTAAGGGTAATCTAAAATTTTTGACACATCTGGGAGAAATACCAAGATTAGTCTATAAAACAGGTAGAAACATTAAAGGATAACCTCACCCGAAGACTAAAAAAAAATGTTTATTTCATCATGGTTTGGTGTTTCCTACATTTTAACACCACTCTGGGACTATTTAGAGCTTTTTAGATATTTTTATATGCAATTTCTGACTCTGACCACATGGGGTCCGGCATCATGAAATAATTCTGATTGTTTAGTCGGCCTGTAAATATCCCAGAATGCATTGTTTGTCTCCAAAAAATTGCATCAGATCTGCCACGTTTTCCCTAAAGCTCCTGTCATTCCACTGGTTTTACAGGCATTCACTGCTCTGTTATAGTCACCTACTTTTCGTTAAAATTTTATCCTTTTTCAATGACTACTTCAAAACACAAGCAGTGCAAATGCTACAGAACAGAAATGAAAAGTGCATTTTATTGCTCTTTCTTCTTAGAAATGCTAACTTGATTTCTTTTGTGAAGGATAAAATCTAGTTCTTCAAGGTATCTCCCCCTCCCCCTTCACACCTACCTTCCCTAGCTGTCAAAGAGCTAAGGGTAATTTGCCCCATTATCTGCATGTGATCGACAGCTCACAGCAGGTGACCAGACTAAATGTACTGTTTTCTTGTCAGCCTTTCCTTCCTTATAGTGGGAGATTTTTTTTTTTTTGTTGCACTCCTCCTCTCAAATTTGGAACCAAGCTCCATAGCACTGGGAATAATCACTGTTTTGCAAAACATCAAACTCCCACTTATTTTTCCTTCCTGTTTGGTTAATTAGCTAACAAATGATGCACTACAAACACAAAATATTTCAGACTTGCATGACAGCACCCACATGCTTTTTTAAGTGGTAATTTAAGAAAATTATGGTATTACATACTTCTTGAAATCTGATGTAGTGTTGTTGATTAATTGTGACAGACATCTGCTTCTTATGTAAAAACATGCAATTAATGTCCTCATGGTCATTGCAAATTTATGCTCTTAGTTTTTGCAGCTGTTACTGTGCTTCTGCCTGTACTTTGTCACATATCGGTAGGGCTTTTCAGAAAGGTGAGATTATAGTTTGACATTTTTGTTAGGTTAATAGTGGGCTGGTCAAGGCAGCTCTGATATCACAATGTGGAAGGTCCACTGGCTCTTCTATACAGCATGTAAATCAGACAGGGGTTACATCACTTTGGGGGAGGAAACATCCCGGTAGCTAGAGCAAGAGCTCTGGCAGATGTGATATCATCATTTCAGAGCCAGCTAGAGGTTTTTCAACTTAGTTTTCAAAGTGAAAGTAAAACAATACAGAAAGGTAGGAAGCCTAACACTGAAAACAGTTGAGTGGATTAGTTTTTAAAGCTGCATGGGTGATTTTTCGAGGCTGCATCAAGAAACAGGGACTAAAAGAGACAGCAGGTTGAGCAATCTGCTTTAATATCCCATTGTCCTTTAAAAAAAATTAAGAACATCCTAAAAAAGACCTTCCCAGAAGTACAAGTAGGGGTACCAAACACTGTGGCTTTTGTAACCAATGTAACTATATACTACAAAAGAATAAGGTTCAGATAGTGGCACCCAACATAAATATCACATTGGAGAGTGGGAATTCTGAAACGAAGGGGGTTGTTTACCTTGCAGTCTGTAACGGATGTAATAAGGTTTACATAAGCAAGACAGAAAATTATGCAGGAGGATTTATAAGCATAACTATTCCATTCAAAAGAAAAATACAAATAACTCCCTTTGTAAACATTCTCTAATATGTCCTACTTTTACCAGATTTCACTTTTCTATACTTGAGGTAGTACCCCCATTCACCTAAAGGAGGGGCATGAGAAGAAGAACTTGAAAGGAAAGAGCTACTTTGGCAATTGAGACTGAATGCAGCTACATTGACAGGTCTCAATGAACATGCCTCTATCACTCCTATACTTAAGATAAAGGCAGCTAAGCTCTGAAACACAAGTATGTTTTTATTGATGAATTACACAAATTAATCTTCTCAGTAGTCCTGTCTAGGTATTTTCCTTACCAATACCAGGTTGGCATTCATGTCATTTCATCATTTGTTTACAGTATTCAACAGTCTTTAATAGTTTCTTCATGCACAGACATACATTATTCTTAGGCCAGTACTTTGCTGTATAATTATTTTAACTGGTTTCTTAATAAAAGTGTTTTTAACAAAGATAGGGTAGTAAAATGTAAGCTTTACAAAATAGTTTTACTTTAAGAATTATTTAATACTTCATTGGAAGTCATTTTTATTGGCGGTGTTATTTTCAAATGTCTTTATATACTTTGATTGTGCCTGCAAACACTGTTCTGTTGAAGTTTCGAATGGTGGGATGAAAGTGCTTAACCATGTTTGTTTCTTCAGTACAAGTTTTTTACTTATTAGACTTGAATTTTCTTGTGTATTATTTCTTCATTGCTTTATAATACACTTTATGCTTGGATTTTCTGCGTGTTTAAACTGGAATACATTATCTTGAAGGGTTTTGTGCTACTACAGTTTTTGCAGTGTGGTACCATCACACAAGCTGAAGTGAGCTACTTTTTGTCTTCACCTGATGTCACCTGAGGTATTACTTGAGCCATTTGCTTTTCCTTAGTTTTGGTTTGGCTGCATGGACACACGCTGGTTTTGTATGACTAGAAATTTGTTTAGCCTGGAAAGGTCTAAAATTGGTTTCCATGATCATTCTTTCCTGACAAAATGAGAAGAACTTGAATAAAATCCTGTGCCTGCCTCATTTAGAGAAACTGGCTGAATTGATCCTTGTTGCAATAGGTTCTGTATCTGATGGAACATGAGATGTCTTTGTTTCTTGGGGACTGAAGAATCTCTATGAAGGGGGAATCCTTGAAAATGCACAGAACAGCCATTCCTGATGGTATGGAGTACCCATTTGTACTGACAGATCTGTTGCCATGTGGAGAGAAAAAAGGAAAGCCTTCATCCTAGACTCTGAGAGGGTAAGGGAGGGGTTTGGGGTATGAATTTAGGGAAGAGGGAGAGATGCTCATGATAGTCACACCTGCTCCCTGACAGGTCCTCGGTCCTTGGACCCCCATCTCTAGTATGGCAATCACGTTGCCAGTAAAACTTGGGTTTAGAATACTGCAACAGCAATCCAAGGAAGGACATAGTGCAGTTCTATAGGAAATTACCATAACAGTATATGCCCTACTGAACACTGTTGCAGTATTCCAAACTGTTGGGTCATCCCATCAAGTAACCTTGATGTCTGTCCCAGGTACCAAAGCCAAAAACCTTCCACTGAGCCTTACATCTGATGTATGACCTAAGCCCATGGGTGTAAGGGTGCATAGGCAGACGTATGTGTATGAAACGTCAGACTATCTCCAAGCCAGGAAGCCAGTATTCACCTGAGGAAACTAGAGTAACTGGTCAGCTAACAGGCGAGAAGGCAAAAATGGCTCCCTCCCAAGCAAAAACTGAGGGTAATGCTACTCAATGCTAGAAGTCTAAATCTCAAAATGCGCTCACTCGAGGCACTCCTTAAAATGGAGAACATCGATGTCTGTGCAGTGACTGAGACCTGGTTCAAGGCTTCAGAGAGCACCCCTGCATTACCAGGCTATAACTCATACCACACTTTTCGGCCATCTAACCTGGACTGGAACACCAAAGGCGGAGGTGTGTCCATATTAATTAAGGATATCCACACCTCCAGGCTAGTTGCTCAGCATAATGCAGCCGAGGTTATCCAAGTGCAACTAACTCTTGGCAAAACTGCAATCCAAATTGTGGCTTGCTACATATCCCCCACCATGCCCAAGGATTCCCACTCCTCTTTTCTCGATATACTGGAAAATATTAGGGTTTAACCAAACACCCTAATATTGGGTGATTTCAACTACCCCACCATTAACTGGGAAAACTACTCATGTACCAACACCTTTGCTCAGCGCTTTCTGGAATTCATAAATTCCAATGCCCTGGATCAACTTATCCACACCCCCACCAGGGGCAACAATATCGTAGACCTAGTCATTACCAACATGAGTGACCGATGTTCCACACCTGAAGTCAACTCCTCTTTGGTCAGATCCAACCATAAGCTAATCACCCTAGATATCCACATCCAGCCCCCACCCCCCCATTAAGGAAACCAGCTAGCTAAAAGATTTCTCCAAAGCCAACTTCATGCTTCTTAAGACAGAAGTGGTGAACTTCATGACACCCATGCAGATGGACAATACAGTTATGACTGCTGAATCCTACACAAATGCACTCTATAAGCACTTACACAAGTGCATGGATCGTGCTATCCAAAACAGAACCAAGATGCTATCCTCCAAAAAAAGGAAGCGAATCTGGTGGTCCCCTTCCATAAGCAAACTCTACAACAGAAGGAAGAAATTGTTGCAAAAGAGAGTAAAATCCCATTAGTGGAGGAGCCCCCTGGTCAGCCGCAGCAAGAAACTGAGATCCCTTATAAGATCCTCCAAAGCTAGCTATGAAAACAAGATTGCCACTGATTCTAAGGACAACCACAAAGCATTCTATAGCTATGTCAAGAATCTCAATGGCAACACCCAGATCTGCTGTGAGTTACAGTACAATGGCATAAAAATTACAGAACCAACTGATATTGCCAACATCCTGGCAGATAGGTTCAGTGCTAACTTTACCCCCCTCTCACCCCCTAAAAGGCCCATATCTATACAGGAAAAATGCAGAGTCCCTGTAATCACAACTTCACAGGTAAAAGCAGTGCTCTCTAAAGCCAAAAACACAGCAACCATGGGACCGGACAACATCCCAGGCTGTGTTTTACATGAACTGGCTCCCAACCTAAGCACCATGTTCAATCATAGCCTCACATCAGGCTTTGTGCCCACTGAATGGTGCACAGCAACAGTTATCTCACTCCACAAAGGGGGAGCCACCACTGATCCTGGGAACTATCGTCCTACTAGCCTGATGAGCCTGGTCTGCAAGGCCATGGAACGTATCATCATGGAATTCATAAACAAAGACATTGGTAACCTCCAAACTCTGGAACCCGCCCAGTTCGAGTTTGTGAAAGGCAGATCTTGCCTCCTGAACCTGGTCGACTTCTTTGAGGCAGTCACCAAAGCCGTAGATGAGGGTAAGGTGGTTCACACAGCCTATCTTGACCTTGCCAAGGCTTTTGACACCATCCCCCATTCTGGAATTATAGCTAAACTCACTAAACTAGGCATAAATCCCTATGTCACAAGATGGGTTGCCAACTGGCTCACTGACAGAACCCACACTGTAAAAGTTGCAGACTCCAAATCTGACTTCAAACCAGTGACAAGTGGAGTACCACTGGGTTCCGTCCTGGGACCTCTCCTATTTGGTATCTACTTCTCTGAAGTACAGGCTAACACAGAAGGCTTCTGGCTAACAAAGTTCACAGATGACTGCAAACTAGGAGCTATAGTCGAGTCCCCAAATGATGTGGACATCCTACAGAAGGGCCTCACTGAGACAGATGTCTGGTGTCAGAGCCATGGCCTCAAGCTCAATGCCAAAAAGTGCATTGTTATCCCCTTTGGTAAAAACTCTGTACCAATGAACTACCACATAGGCGGCAGTCTTCCTAACACCGAATGTGTGATAAGAGACCTTGGGACCCAGGTGGACAGTAGTCTATCCTTTGATAATCACATTGCCACAGTAGTCAGAAAATCCTTCTACATGGCACACCTCATCACAAAAGGGTTCTCATCCAGGAAAAAAGAGGTCATTCTTCCCCTCTACTCGACACTCATTAGACTCATTATAGAGTACAATGCCCCTTATGGAATGTACCTCACAAGACATCTTCAGCAGCTGGAAAGGCCACAGAAGTACCTCACAAAGAGAATTACTGGCCTCAAACAGATGCCCTACACTGATCATCTCAAAAAACTCCAGCTTTACTCTGTAGCATATCGCCTACTCCAAGGTGATCTCTGCCTAACATACAAAGCTATGTGAATCCCAGAGCTGTTGGACATGCTACACCTAAAGAAATCCCAATCCCTCTGAGCTACACGCTCTAGGGACCTAAACCTTGCCACCACAATAAACAGGACTTGCTGGAGGGATAGATTCCTGCCCCAGAGACTTCCCATACTCTGGAGAAGCTACCCATTTATGTCAAGCAAAGTTCCTCATTAACACTCTTCAAGAAAAATCTTAATGAGTGGATGGGAAATAGGAAATACACCCCGGGGATCACTTCTGTGGCTCTGCTTGACAGGGGCACAGGTAATTAACTTTCTTGGGTTGGCGTAAGCCAGGGAACTTTGTTGGCTAGTCTTACTTAGGCCCTTGGGCCGATAGCCTAGTACCTACCTATGAACCTATGAACCTAAAAAGAGGTAACAAATGTAGAAAAAGGAGAAAGGCAGAGTGGGAAGGAATAATGAAACTGTGATCAGTAGGACATCTACCATTGTGGTAAGTTCTTGCACAACTGCACTATGTCCTTCCTTAGATTGCTGTTGCAGTATTCCAAAATGTTGGATTATTCCAAAACCTCAAGTAGTGTAAAGGGTGGCTGGATGACACATAGGAGAGCTATCAAGCAATCCTGAAAGGACTGATCTGCTAAAGGCAGCTCTGGATTTTTTAAGACACATCAACTCCATGATGCGGGGTAAAAGAAGGCATCGGGGACCAAATAGCTGCTTTAGGATAGCTCTTGAGTATATCCCCTTGTAAAAGGCTCTAGAAGGAGCCATTGTTCTGGTAGAATGTGCCTTCACTGATGAAGATAAAGATTTGCTATAGTGAGTGTGACAAAAGGATATGGATTTTGAAATCCAGTTAGCAATAGCTTGTTTTGAAACTGTGCTACTGAGCTTAGTTTCTTGGAAAGAGGCAAATAACTGGTCAGTCTTGTAGACTGATTTTGACTTGTCTAACTAGAATCTAAGCTGTCTATGCATATCCAGTGAATGCAGAATTCTCTCTCCCTTATGTTGTGGGTAAGAAAGGAAAGTAGGATGACTGATGGCCTGATTGAGGGAAAGTTCATTTACCACCTTAGACATAACAGAGGACATGACCCTCAAAGACACTCTGTCCTTAAAGAAGATAATGAAAGGGGGGATGCCATCAGGGCCTGTAGCTCATACACTTATCTAGCTGAGGTAAGGGTAATTAGGAGCATGGATTTCTAAGTACAGAATTTGAGGGAAGCAGGGGCTGCTGCCTCAAATGGTGGAAGAGTGATTTTTTTTCCAGAACAAATTTAAGGTCCCAAGAAGGTGGAATAGCTTTCCTAGGAGGATTAAGGTGCAGTATACCCTTCATAAACTGTTTTACCTCCAGTCTAGACATTAAAGGAAAGTCAAGAGGTGAGTAAGCAGAAATGGCTGAGAGATGTGCCTTCACTGAGGAGTATGCCAGGCTAGCTTTTAAGAGTTCACACAAATATGACAAGACAGTGGGAGCACCTACTTGCACAGGGTCCTGTTTATGAGCATGACATCAAATAGAAAATCTCTTCCAATTAGGTATGTATGATTTTTGTGTAGTAGGTTTCCCTGCCTTCTGAAGAACCTAAAGTGCATCCTCAGAAAACTGGTGTCTGAAAGTGATCAGAATTCTATTATTCATAGTGTTAGGTTGAGTTAAAAGATTGGGGTGAAAAAGTGAGCCCTTCCATTGTGTGAGGTGGTACAGAAAAGGTAACCAATGCTGCCCTGGCTAAAAAGGAGTCACCAATAGGATCTTTGGTTTGTCCCAGTGGATCTTTAGTAAAACCCTTGGGAGAATGGGAAGTGGAAAGAAGGCATATCAGAACTTTCCTTACTAATGAAAGGAAATGTAGTCTATTCTCAATGCTTAAGGAAAGTAGTTCTGGAACAGAAGAAAGGATGTTGTTTGCTGTGGATGGAGATAAATTAGTGTATCTGTAGAATATTCCATTTATGTACTATGTCTAGGAAGACTTCCCTGTTCAGCATCCATTTGTGAGGGTCTTTCCAAATCTTTCAGCACCTTTTCCTGTGAGGGGATGCAAACAGCTTGAAGAAACAGGTTTACTTTTGTGGTCGGATCTGGTTTGCCCCGCTTATCACCAACCGCATAACTGTAGCGTTGTTTATAAAAATTCTGAGAGGCCTAGGAGTCAAGGAGTGGGACAAGATTTGAAGGGCCTGAATTAGTGCCTGCATCTCCATCATGTTTATGTGCTCTGACTTCAGATTTGGAGGCCACTGACCCTGAACTCTGAGGGGGCCTGTCCATACCCCCATGCAACATCTGAAGCATCTGCATGCAACTCTTGTTGTGGTGGTTGTGTTTTGAAACGTAGGCCTGGGTTGAGGTTCATCTGTGTTATCCACCACTGGATTTTATTTTTAAGCAGGGCAGAAGAGGAATCTGTGTGTACCTTGGATGGGAGTACTGCGATCAGATGGATTTCAGGTACCACTGGATCTTTCTTACAAGGAGCCTGGCAAAGGAGGCAACAGGTATGATTGCAGTCATGAATCCCAGTGTCCTGAGGATCTCTCTTGCAGTGCATGTCTGAAGAGGAAGGAGAGACTGGAAGTAACTGGAGAGACTCTTTACCTTGTCCAAAAGCAGGAAATTCTGCATAAGATTAGTGTTTAGTCTGCAACTCAAAATGACTAGGTCTTGGGTTGGTTCCAGTGAGGATTACTTGAAGTAAATTATGAGCTCCAGACCTTGGAGTAGGGACACAGTGAAGCTGAGATGGAGCAAATGAGCTTGTCTCTATTAACAGGTCATCCAGGTAAGGGAATAAATGAATTTACTGTGCCCTGCAGAAACTATGACAGGATCCAGACACTGTGAAAACCCTGGGAGATTTAGAAAGTGCAAAAAACAAAGCAGAGATAGTACAATTGTGTAAGTAAACTTATCATAACAGTAGATGTTCAATGATCAGTGTTGCAGTAGCCTTAGCCTAAGTTATACAGGTTATATCCTACCATGGATATGACAGCTGGCCAGCTTCCAAAGTTTCAGGACACCTTCACTGCACCCAAACTGTCAGTCAGTTTGAGCTGAGCTGACTAAAAAGACAAGCCTGAGTACCAAGATTTCCTGCTGCCAAACATTACACTCCTCTGCAGACTTTCAAGGATAGGTGACTGGCTTGTGCAGTGATCAACATGATGAACATCTAAGGAATCACACCTAGCAGTGCTCTGAAATTATTCAAAATAGCACCAATGGACATTTCCAGTATACTACCAAACAAACACACTGAGTGCTAATTTTACTCCAAAGACTTACATCCAAAGTCCACATATCCCCGAATCTCATAAACCCCTATTATCAAAATTGAAGATGTAATGAAGGTGCTTTCTATAAACAAAAACACTTCTTCAGCTGAGCATGACAACATACCTGGTTGTTGAACAAGTAGTCCTAATTATGCTAGGGTACAGCCATTCCTGAAATTGTTTAACCTATGTTTAAGTACTGGTTTTGTCCATGAAGTTTGGCGCTTTGCAGTGGTGAATACCCTTCCTAAGGAAGGTTCTACTACCACCCTAGGAATTACATATCCAACAACCTGATCAGCCTCATCTGTAAAGCCATGGAAGATATATGACGTCATAAACTATGAGATCAAAAATCTCACTAAGTTTGGCCCTCAGCAGTTTGGCTTCATAAAGGGAAGATCTTGCCTAATGAATTTGGTTAATTTCTGCAAGAAAGCTGCACAGGCTGTTTCATGCTTCTCACATATAACATCTTGACCTGGCCAAGACATTTAACATTGTTAAGAGCACAGAACCAGAGGTGAACCAGCATGTAAAAATGACAAGTAATCTAAAAAAATGTGTGGTACTGTGGGGGTTGAAGACAGTGCTGCAATATCAGGAGCAAACCAAAATCAGTATGTGGTGTCATCCTATATGTATTTATGTGTGTATATTTATTAAAGTTTTGCATAGGTTTTACATCACCTTTCTGAGTTTTGGTTTGGTATATGCACATTGTCGACAACACATATCGATTTTGGTTTGCTCCAGATATTGTGGTACTATCCTTAGCCCTCACTGTACCACACATTTTTTTGGATCATTTGACACAGTTCCCCATATTTACATTGTAAATAAAATTTACAGTTTAAAAACAGATCCTTCCTTTTTTAATTTCTCCAAATCTTTTGGGTTTCTAATACCATAGGTTCATAGGTACGTACTAGGCTTTCGGCCTAAGGGCCTAAGTCACCCAGCCAACAAGGTTCCCTGGCTTACGTCACCCAAGAAAGTTATTTTCCTGTGCTCCTGTCGAGCAGAGCCACAGAAGTGATCCCTGGGGTGCATTTCCTGTTTCCCATCCACTTATCAAGATTTTTCTTGAAGAGTGCTAATGAGGAACTTTGCTTGACATAGATGGGTAGCTTGTTCCAGAGTATAAGAAGTCTCTGGGATAGGAATCTATCCCTCCAGCATGTCCTGTTTATTGTGGTGACAAGGTTTAGGTCCCTAGAGTGTGTAGCTCGGAGGGATTGGGATTTCTTTAGGTGTAGCATGTCCAACAGCTCTGGGTTTGACATAGCTTTATATGTTAGGCAGAGCTCACCTTGGAGTAGATGATATGCTACGGAGTAAAGCTGGAGTTTTTTGAGACGGTCAGTGTCGGGCATCTGTTTGAGGCCAGTAATCCTCTTTGTGAGGTACTTCTGTGGCCTTTCCAACTGCTGCAGATGTCTTGTGAGGTACATTCCAAAAGGGGCGTTGTACTCTATAATGGGTCTAATGAGTGTCGAGTAGAGGGGGAGAATGACCTCTTTTTTCCTAGATGAGAACCCTTTTGTGATGAGGTGTGTCACATAGAAGGATTTCCTGACTACTGTGACAATGTGATTATCAAAGGAGAGACTACTGTCCACCTGGGTCCCAAGGTCTCTTATCACACATTCGGCGTTAAGTAGACTGCCGCCTATGTGGTAGTTCACGGGTACAGAGTTTTTCCCAAAGGAGATGACAATGCACTTTTTGGCATTGAGCTTGAGGCCATGGCTCTGACACCAGGCATCTGTCTCAGTGAGGCCCTTCTGTAGGATGTCTACATCATTTGTGGACTCAACTATGGCTCTTAGTTTGCAGTCATCTGCGAACTTCATTTGCCAAAGGCCTTCTGTGTTAGCCTGTACTTCAGAAAAGTAGATACCAAACAGAAGAGGTCCCAGGACTGGACCTTGTGGTACTCCACTTGTCACTGGTTTGAAGTCAGATTTGGAGTCTGCAACTTTTACAGTGTGGGTTCTGTCAGTGAGCCAATTGGCAACCCATCTTGTGATGCACGGATTTATACCTAGTTCCGTGAGTGTAGCTATAATTCCAGAATGGGGGGATGGTGTCGAAAGCCTTGGCGAGGTCAAGATAGGCTCTGTGAACCACCTTACCCCCGTCTACAACTTTGGTGACTGCCTCAAAGAAGTCGATCAGGTTCAGGAGGCATGATCTGCCTTTCACAAACCCCATGATGGAAATTAGCCCCATTCCTAAGACAAAGTATGACGGAAGTTCATGAAATTATTATTGTTTCAATCTTTGACGTTAGCCAAAAGTGTTCTTTGCAGCACTGCAATGTGCCCAGTATTGACTCCTTCTGCAATTCATACGGAGCTACATGTATTGGTAATATATCTAAGTATGACTGTAAATTCTTTATTTATAAGATCCATTGCTCCTACTACTATTGGAACTGTCTGGGTATCCTTCTTCCACATTTCCCTTGTTGCTGCCTACAAATCCTGGTATTTTATGACTTTGTGTCTCTCTTTACATAAGATACTGTAGTCACTGGTTGTAGCAATTTCAGTAATCAATGCTACTTTTGTTTTCTTTTCATGGACTATTTTTTGAACTGTTGGTAATGGGTGATCCCATGTGATATAAACTTCGTTTTCTATAATGCTTTTTGGCTCATGTTTCCAATGTTCTCCAGCTACTGCAATATTATAACATTTGCACAATCCCCAGTGCAACTGTTCTGTCACATTATTATGCCTTTCAGTATACAGTCCATCTGCCATTAGCATATCACAACCAGAAACAAGATGTACGACTGTTTCCAATTCTGATTTACAAAACCTACATTTGTCTGTTTCTCCCACATGTTTAATGGACTTTGTAAACCAATGGGTATGTAGTCCACTATCCTGTGGTAAGACAGACAGAGAGCTAGCCAGATAGTAAGCTGACTAAATGACAGAACTCACACAGTGTGAGTAGTGGGTGCTTCATTGAAAAGTATGAAGGTAGCCAGTGGTGTCCCCCTTCCTTTTTGGCATTTATTTTTCTGATCTGCAGACTAGAAACCCAGACTTCTAGCTAACTAAGTATGTGGATGACTGCAAACTAGGAGTTATTGTCAATTCCCTCACTGATACCCAAAACCTTCAACAAGAACGTACACTAATAATTACCTGGTGTACTGAAAGTGGTATCATATTAAATGCAAAAAAGTGCAATATTGCCACATTTGGTTGCCAACATCTCCCCTTAGCATACATTACAGATAATACCCCATTTCAACATGAATGTGTAGTTGGGGACCTTGGAATAAGGGTTGAAAACGTCCTCACTACTGGACATCATGTACCAACAGTAGGTAGAAAATCGTTCCACAGCATACCCAATTTCCAAGGGGAATATCATCCAGAAATAAAGAGAACATCTTTCCCATGTATTTAGCATTGATTAGGTTGTCTACTTTCAGATGTACCTCACTAGACATCTCAAGCAAGTAGAAATACCCAAAATGTTTTTAACTAAGGTCACAGGTTTAAAGACCCTTGGCTAACAAGAGAAGCTGAGGACACTGCACCTTTATTCAGTATCTTACAGACTCTTCACGAAAGACCTATGCCTTGCCTTCTGTGCCATTTGAGTCCCAGTTTTCCCAGATCTCTTGTATCTCTGCAAGTCTAATAATTCTACAAATATCAGAACTGGGTACCTAAATCTTCTCCAGCAGACAAATAAAATACAGGGGAGGGATAAGTTAATCACACAGCACCTCCCCCTCCTCTGGAACAGACTACACTGTAGATTAAGTAATACGATACAATGCCAGCCTTCAAATGGAAAGTGTAGATATGTAAGTAAACTAGCCATAACAGTAGATGTTCAAATAAATCACTACTGTAGTAGTCTTAGCTATACGGGTTATATCCTGCATAGGATACAACAGCCAGCCAGCTTCCAAAGCTTAAAGGCGCCTTCCACACAACCAGACTGTTCACAATTCGAGCAAGGTGGAGAATATCAGTAGTCTGGGCACCAAACTCTTCGGAGCTTTCAAGTCAACTGAAAGTGGGAGGCAAGAGCCCTGGCAACAAAAATCAGCAGCAGTGATCTATTCGAACATCTACTGTTTTGTTAAGTTTACTTACACAACTGCAGTAGGTTCATCATTAGATGACTGCTGCAGTAGTTTTAGCTCTATGGGTAAAATACCATAGCTTATAAAGCTTGGGAAAAGGAGGAGGGATGAAGGTCCAGAAGCCCCTGGAAAAAGGTCCTAGCGAAGCCTGCTTTAGAACTGGAAAACTTGTCTAGTTTGTAATGCTTTATAAAAGTATGTACAGAGGACCAAGTTGCTGCCTCCATAATACTTCTGGAGTACACTTCTTTTGAAAAAGCCACAGAAGAAGCCATGGCCTTTGTAGAATGTGTCTTGACCCTGCCTGGAATTGACTTGCTACGGTGGGAATAACAAAAGGAAATAGCATGGAACAACTGTTTAGAAACTGCTTTGACACAGGTTGTCCTTTTTTTTGCCTTCATAAGAAATGAATAACTGATCAGAACTTCTGAAGGTTTTAGTTCTGGCAAGGTAATACAAGAATTGTCTGTGGACATTCAGAGTATGAAGAATAATTTCTCTCTCATTTTTATGTTCTAGAAAGAAGATGGGGAGATGGATAGCTTGTCTTAAAGTGCACTCAGATACCACTGTAAGCTGTTCTGAAAGAACCTTTATCATTGTGGAAAATAACATAAGGTTGACTCATGCACCATAAGAGCTTGCACCTTGGATACTCTTTTTGCAGAAGTCAGAGCAACCAGTACAACTGTTTTCCATGTTAAGAACCTCAACTCAACTTGATAAGCTGGTTTAAACTGACAATGAGTTTGTTTTTTTCAAAACAAAATAAAGTTCCCAAGGGGGAGCCACTTCTTTTCTATGTGGAATGGTTTTCAGAACCCCTTTAAAAACATTATTCACATAGGAACACTTGAAAGAGGGAGATCCATGGGCAAACATGCTGGAATGGCCATCAATTAAACACTGATAGAGGACAAAAAGGCCAGAAGTAATAACTCACACAAATATTGTAGAACCACAGAAATAGTAACCTTAAGAGGTCTTGGCTCTTACTTTGTCACCGACTAGAAAACCTTGTCTGTTTGCTACTATGTGATTTCCTTGTAGCAGGTCTCTTTGCCTGTTTAATACCCTCTGCATATCTTCAGAAAAAAATATGTTTAAAAGGTATTAAAAAAGTTTATCATTCAGGCAGTTAGTTGAAGCTCTTTCAAGTTGTGGTTTATCAAATAATCCCTGTCTTGTTTGAGTGAGCCCAGTCTGTGAGGAAGCTTGTGGTAATTGGTCTTGGCCATATCCATAAGAAAGAAGAAAGCATAGTTGAGTAAGTTATACTTACCAATAACAGGAGATGTTCAAATTCCTCACTGCTGCAGTAGCCTTCAGGCTGTTTAGGCTGTATCTTGCCCAACCCACAACAACAGACAGCTTCCAAAAGCTTAGACTCCCTTCCACACCTTCACTTTGACTACTGATTGGGCATCCCTATTTATTAAAAATCATCTGGCAGTGTGAAGATTCTTTAGGACTTTCTTGCCCAAAGGTTAAGAAGGAGTGTGTTCATCCTGAAACACTAAAAAAAGTACTAAGAAAAAATGTTATATCTCAGCAAGTTAACTACATACAAAAACAGTATGATGGGAGGGTGGACGTGGCTATTGGGCAGTATGAAATTTGAACATCTAATGTTATAATATGTGCACCATAACACAAGTTTGCTATGCTAATCATTCCCACTGTTGCAGTAGTCTTTAGGCTACATGGGTTGATTACTAAAGTATATCCAAAAAGGGAGGAGGAATTAAATGGATCCAGGAGCTACTGGAAAATGGTCCTAGCAAAGTCTGTCCTGGATCTAGGAAATGAATCTAGTTTGTAATGCCTTGTAAAGGTATGTAGAGAGAACCATGTAGCTGCCTCTAAAATACTTCTAGAGTTCACGCCATCCAAAGAAGAAGAAGCCAAGGCTCTAGCAGAATGAGCCTTTATACTGCCTGGAACTGGTTTACTATGGTGGCTATAACAAAAAGACAATAGCCGAGGGCAAACATCTGGAAATAATCTGTTTTGACACAGGCTGCCCTTTCTTTGTCCTAACATAAGAAATAAAAAAGCTGATCAGGTTTTCTGAAGAAGTTAGTTCTGTTAAGATAGTACCGGAGCTGTGCATGCATGTCTAGAGTATGTAGAATCTTTTCTCACTGGTTCTGAGGATCTGGAAAGAACATTGGGCGATTGATGGCTTGATTCAAAGTGAATTCTGAAATAACCTTAGGCATGAATGAGGGATTCGTTCTTAATGAGACCTTATTTCTATGGAAGACCAGATAGGGTTCACCTTCTATGAGAGCTTGAAAATCGGATACTCTTTTTGCGGGTGTTAAATTAATGAGAAGAATAGTTTTCCATGTAAGGAATCTTAAGTCTGCTTGATGAGTAGGTTCAAATAGAGACATAGTTAACTTTTCCAGAACAAAGGAAAGAGTAACCTGTTTACAATCAGGTGACAGGTATAAAAATCTGTTAAGAAACTGTTTCAGTAGAAACATAGAATACAGTGGTGGATACGTGGGCAGACGTGCCAAAATGGCTGCAAGAAGTACTTTGACAGAGAAATAACAGAGGCGAAAGGATAGAAACTCACAAAAATATGTGAACATCAGTGGTACATAATTCTTGATAGGGCCCTGGGTATTGGCTTGGCACTAATTAAAAAATATTTTCTAGTTACTAATATAAGATTTTCATGTAGCAGGTTTTATTGCCTCCTTTAGTGCTTGAAAAGAATTAGAATTGAATGATTTACGTAGTTAGCTGAAGATCTTTGAGAATGGGACTTATCAAACTCCCCTTGTCTTGCATGAATAGGTCCAGTTTGTGAAGAAGCTTACGGTAATTGCCTTTGGCCAATTCCATAAGAATGGAGAAACAATGTTGCCTCAGCCAAAAGGGAGCCACCACAATGATTTTTGAAGAGTCCTTCTGAATCTTCAGAATTACTCTAGATATCAATGGAAAGGGTGGAAATGCAAAAACGGAACATTTCTGTCCATAGAAATGAAAATGCATCTGTTTCCAGGCTTGCTTATGATGAGCCCTGTAGCAGAATTTGTCCAGTTGCCTGGTTTAAAAGGAGGCAAACAAATCTACTTGAGGTATGCTCCACAACTGTACATTCAATTTCCATTCATGAGAGTCTGCCCTGGACCTGTTCAGCTTGTCTGCCACCATGTTTTGCTCTGATGGAATGTCAGATACTTGGAGGGTTAAGGAGTGATGAAGAGCTACCTTCCAAACCAACATAGCCATTATGCACAGGGGGTATGACCTAGTGCGCCCCCTTGCTTGTTTATGTACCATATCACTGTATTATTGTTTTTTAAATCACCTGAAAAAGTCCCAGGGACCATAGATGATGAAGAGATTTTAAGGCATGGATCATAGCTAACATCTCTTTAACATTTATATGCTTTGCTGTATGAGGAGTTCCGCAGGCCTTGCACATTTACCCTCATTAAAACTGCCCCGAGTGAAATCTGAAGTGTCTGTAGTTACAGATTGGCTTGGAGCTAAAGGAGAAAAGGAGAAATATGAATTCACTTATATCTGTAGTCTTCTCCAGTGCAGTTCCTTTTTACTAAGCCCAATAATGGAATGTAAAATTCCAGAGGATGCAAATGTTGGGTCCATGTCTTTTTAGAAACCACTGAACCTTTCTCATGTGCAACCTGGCAAGAAGAATCATGATAATCATAGAAGCCATTAACTCCAGAATCCTGACATACTCACTGGCTGAAGTCGGAGACTGATTTGAGACTTTTCCAGGAAAGTTTTCAGATAAAAAGCCCCTTCTCTTTTGTCATAAAAGCATTTTGCTGCAAGGTGTCTATCAGACAGCCTAGAAAGACAATCGTGTGACAAAGTCAAAAAGGATTTTTGAACATTTGTCAATAATCCCTGATTGATTAGAAGAGAAGAAACCTACTGGAATGACTCTTGGCATCTCTGAAAAGACTCTACAAAGATGAGTAAGTTGACTAAATAAGAAAATATGTGAATGCCATTCAGTATGACTCATAACATCTGGGAAAAGACTCTGCAAAGATGAGCAAGTCATCTAAAAAAGGAAATATGTGAAAACTATTAAGTCTACAATAAGCTATGACTGGAGTTACACATGTTATAAACACCCTTGGAATTGAAGATAACTCAAAGCATAATGCAGAGAACTGATAATGAGACCCATATACAGAAAACCTGAGAAATTTTCTGAAGTGTTTGGCTATGGGAATGCTCATAGGTTCAAATGTTCAAAGATGTGTACTAGGCTAATGACCACTGAATTTTTTAAGCCTGGTCATGCATCTCACATTGCTGACAAGTTCTGTTATCCTTGGCAATGCAAGCAGGGGCTTAAAAGATTAAATATTTAGAAGCAGCGGTCTGGGATAGGAACCATTTACATGCTGCCTGTGTCCATCAGAGACATAAGTACCAAACCAGGGGTGAATTTCTGGTTCTCTATCTCTTGGACAAAGTTACACTTGAATTTGTTTAGGGAAGAACTTTGCTTCACATGGATGAAAAGCCTGTGGTGGAGAAGGAGCAGTCTCTGGGATATATACCTGTCTCTCTAGCAGGTCCGATTTAAATTACAGCAAGATTTAAGCCATCGGAAAGAGTAATTCTGGTGCTGTTTGTTTTGCGGATATATGGGAAGTCCATCAGACTGTGGTCCAAAGATGCCTTATATTCTAAGCATAGTTCTCCCCTCAAAAGCCTGTAGGAGACAGAACATATTACTTATGCCCTACACTCTTTTATACAGGAACCTGTGTGGATTTCCAGTTGTTGTACACACCTGGTTAGGTATATATCAAAGAGACCACTGTACTCAATGATAGGTCTGATGAGTGCCAAATACAGTGGAACAATGACTTCCTTAGATCTGGATGCCATACCTTTGTTTATAAGTTGCCAACATAAAATGATTTCTTCACTACCCTAGACAGGTGATGACAAAAGGCTAGATTACTCTCTGTGTATCCCCAAGTCCCTGACCCTGGGGGCTGTTGTGAGGCCAAAGGGTATAGATCTGAACTGATAGTGACTGACTCCCAGCCAGAAGTGTAAATACCTTCTGGATTGCTTTATGTGATAGTATGCATCCTGAAGAACCATCTAACACATCCAGTTGTCCTTGCTCAGAAAGGGCAGAATGGAATGAACTGAATCTTTTGGATTTCTAGTGCTCCTGCTTTCCTCTGATTGGGTGGAACATTGGGAATTTTTTTGGATAAAGCTTTGTCTTTAACTTACAAATGATTGAAATTGTAAATTGCTGTAATCTCTTTTGTAATCTTTGTTTTGGAGCTTTTCTCCCCAGGACTCCATTGAAAATGGGTTCTTATTGGCCCAATGGACTATCCTGGTAAACCAACTGCAAATAAATAAATAAAAAATAAATAATACAGAGGGTAGGGAAAAGGGAATTATATAACCTCTGGAAATAATTCTCTGCACCGAACTGTCTTTTGTTATACTTAGCCAGGTTCTCAAATGCAGAGATAAGTGGACCCTGACTGCCTCCAGAGGTAGGCAATCATGCCTCCATTCAGGATGGCTGAAAGTGTCTGCTGGAAAAAATAATTTCTAGACTCCCTGTTTTGCGGGCCTCCTCTGCCACAGGGATGCGGGCATCATCAACCATTATTGCTCTCCCCTCTGCCTCTGAGGCAACTAACTCCATGTGTACCCTGGAAAAGACCCTTATATTTTCTGAACCACATTTTTCAACCTCCCCTTTGATTCCTGGAAAAAGACTTTTAAGGGGTCAAAAAACACACTCCCACTGCAGAGAGGACCTTTCCATCTTTCTCTCACCTGGAAATTGTGCCCTTTACTGTGAGGCCAAATAAAGAAGTACAGTCAAAGGCAGCACTGAGAAATGAAGATTTGAAGAGCTCTGCATAATCACACAGGTGCATCTAGGCATGCCTCCTGTTGGAAATGGCTGAACCTGCAGCCCTTGGGGCACCTTCTGCAGTGTGAAAGATAAACCTCATGGATGAATTTAATATAGATTGTAGGGTAGTCAACTAAGAGACTACAGAATATTGAGCCTCAGCTGTTCCAGTTCCAGAAAGAGATCTGGATAACTCTTTAACCAGAATTCTTTGTAGCCTAGTAAAATGTGTTAAACAGTTCAGTTGTCTAAGTGCAAACAGAGAAGCATAAACACACTTCCCCAATCTGTCTATCACCCTTGACTCTTCATTAGGAGGATGGACAGTGGAACTCTGTTCAGCGAGTTTTTTTTTTTTGTAGCTACACCACAGCCATCGCATCTACCGGCACTCCTTTGCTCCAGTATTCCCAGCCTTCTGGTGGAGGCAGAATCCCATCTGGTCACTAAGGGATTGGCTCAGTTGTATCAGGACCCTTCCATGCCTGCTTGGAGATTAAAATCAGTAAGTTCTTCAGTCGTCTGAGTAACCCAGAAGGTAGATGGATCAGTACCATATGCTTCCAGAAATACTGATTCCTCAGGAGAAAGGCTTTGGGAAGACTAGTCACCCTTTTGCTTTAGGATCTCAAGAATGTTTTCAAATGAGACATCATCAAATGGTAATTTTGAGACCCTTCTCCTTTGTCAAACTCAGTATCCTCAGTGACTGACTCCTGAGGAGAGTCGAAGTACCTCCTTTTGCACGTTCTCTTCCTAGGGTCTCTCTCGGTGGAGTGGTCTGGAGAAGTATCAGAAGAGATCAAAATACCCTGTTGGGTAGACAAGAAGCTTTGGTCTGGCTGTACCTGTGGGGCAGAATGTTGAGGATCATGGTGCAAAGTCATCTGAGAAGTAGAGGTTGGATCCAAGAGGGAAGGACCAGACTGACCTGCCAGAGCAGAGAACACTCTCTTCACTAACTCAAAGACATACTGCTCCAGGGAGAAGAAAGCCAACAGAGCTAAGAAAGTGAGTTTCTAGCTCATCTCCCTCCACCTCAAGAGCAATTCACCTGAGGTGAATGGCGGTGCTGAGCTGCCCATTGCCAAATCTCCAAGCAGAAGAGATGGCTCCGAAAATCTCGAAGTCAACCCCATCCTCTTGGATCTGACATGGAAGCTTCAGATTTGACAGTCATCTGTCTTTGGGGATATCATAGTTGGTGCACTCAGAGCAGTAGTCATATCCAAAGAAGATGATGTTCTCTTCGGATCTGAATCAGATGAACCCATAACCCTCAGATCCAAGGGCTCTAAAACTGCAAGTTGAATTATAGAAGGAGCTATAATCGGTGGAGTGGTAGATGGACAGACTTTTTGACGCAAAGGTGTAAGAACAGTGAGAGCTCCCTTCTGAATCTGGTCTGTGAAAAATTTCCTCATCATCTTCTTCCCATCTGCTGCCGTGAAACTCCTGGAGGAATGAGAGGATAAAAGGGAAGGCGATTTTGAGTGTATCTCTAAAAAGGGAGAGGGCAGCCTGGAAGGAACCCAGTCCAGGCTTGGTGAATAGGTAGTCCTTGGTGAAGGCTTCATAATTGAAGATGTAGGATCCAAAATATGTTTGGTCGGATTTGAGGATGTTGGATCCGAAGTATGTGTGGTTGGATCCAATGATAGTTGGATCAGACATACCTTTGGATCCATTTTTTTTCTTTCTTCTTGTTTTAGAAGAGGTAGAGGCTGGAGAATCCAAGGGTCTAGACCTTTTTGATGGGTCCTTAGATCTATGTTTAGGGGACTGAACCCCAGCAAAGGCATCAGGAAAAGAAGATGAAAGGATGTGGATGGTATAAAGAAGTTGTCAGCTAGTGTCGTCTTCAAGTCTTTCTTTCTCAGGGATCAAAGGACCAAATATCCTATAGGCTCACATAACCAGCGTTACTCTAAAGAGATGACTAGAGGCATTAGGTGAGTGTAAGGGGGAAATGGTGAGGGAGAGGGTAGGGTACCCACCCTAAACTCAGGTAAATACCATAAGAAAAAAGAGAGGAACATGAAAGTGAAAGGGTTCTACAGCAGTGATCTACTTGAACATCTAAAATTATGGTAAGTTTCTGAAACAACTGTCCTATGCTCTTTGTGGTCATTGTTGCAGGAGTGATTCTTGGGAAGATTCCTAAAGCTATTACAGACAGGGTGGTAGGCAAGTGTTGGGAGCTGATGATAAAAGGCTCTGAAGGGCAAACCAAAATTATATTGCTTTGCAAAAGTATGCACTGATAATAAGTGACTGCTTCTAGGATAGTCTGAGTTGAGGCTTCCTTAACAAAGGCTGTGGTGGCTGCTTTTGTCTTTATGAAAGATCAGGAAGGCTCCTTGTGCACAAGTACTTGCAGTTTAGAGATATGTCCATCTGAGGTCAAAGCTAATAAAAGAGAGATTTGTAAGGTCAGCATTTTTATAGCAGCAGAAACGGCTGGTTCAGTGGGAGGAAGAATGAGTTTCCGTAACACCCAGCTAAGGTCCCAGAAAGGAATGGGTACATTCTGGGAGGTCTGAAGAATAAAATTTCCCTGAGAAACTGTTTCATGTTTGGCTGGAACAAGGCAGGAGGAGATATGGTCGAGAATGCAGAAGTGACTCATGCATTTGTAGGAATAGGATAATTTTTCCTTGTACAGTGAAAACTGGTATTCAAGGGTGTGTGGAAAACTCAATGACTTTGAAGGAACCCCTTTTGATCAGCACCAAATATAAAACCTTCTCCAGTTAGCAAGCTATGACTTCCTTGTACATGGTTTTCTAACTTCTTTCAGACTAGATACCCTGTCCTCAGGGAACAGATGCCTAGCATGGATTAAGGACAAATCATCCAACTTGTGAGGAGGAGTGTTTTGACATTTTGGTGAATGAAAGACCCTTTGTTCTGGGTAAGAAGGTCCACACATACAGGCAGGGGCCTGATCCTCCTTCCACTGAGCAGGAGGGAGAAGCAGTGCTGCCTGAGCCAGTAAGGTGCAATCAAGATCACCATTTTCCTTGACCTTCTGAAGTACCCTAAGGATTCTGAGGATTAGGGGTGATGCATGGAAGGAATACAGAAAATGTTCTGTCTAACAGAAGAAGGCCTCCTTCTTTCATGCCCCTGTGTGAGGAGATCAGGAGCAGAACTTTCTCGGATATCTGTTCTGTATGGATTTAAAAAGATGTACCTTTGGCACACCCTATAATAGTACTAGGTTGAAAAAGATCTCTCTTTTAAGCATCCATTTTATCGGTCTAGTAAGGTTTTGCTAAGGTTGTCTGCCAGGAAGTTGTGTTGACCTGGGATGTAAGAAACTATAGGTACCAGCTGTAGTTCCTGAGCTAGCTCTCATTACAAGTCTGTACAGATGTTAAGAATAGGTACCCCCTCAGCTCTCATTACAAGAATGTACAGATGTTAAGAATAGGTACCCCCCCCCCCCCGCTTGTTCATATACCACGACTGTGGTGCTGTCTGTCAGGATTTTTAAGGGTCCCAGTTTCAGGTTGTCTTTGAAGACTCTTGTGGCTAGAATGACAGCTATCATTCTGATTTGCTAAGTGAGAACCTAGACCAGGTCTGAGCTGCCTATGGTCAGAACTTGTTATGCATACTGGGATTTCAATAGTGCACCTGGGTTCTTGAAATGTTTTCTGCCTTCACAATATCTACGTTTTTAAACAGGGGAGGAAAAGAATACATGTCTCAGAAGATTGCTTGCACTGGGACTAGCATTTTTTTAGGAGCCACTGCAGCCTTCTCATATGACCTTTGCTTGAGGAATCATCCGGATGCAAAATGCCATATGTCCCAGGAGCAAGTGGTTAAAGAGCAGATCTTGTACTGAGGCAGGAAAGGTTTCTGTTGCACAGAGTCCCGTGCTGCCCCCAGGAAAGCTATTCTTGTGGCAAGGTGCAGTTAGAAGTGTTGAATGTTATAGGTAAGACCTACCTTCTAAAACATTCCAACATATCTATACTGTTATGTAGGGCTTCCTCTAGAGATGCTGCTTGGATCATGTAGTTGTCTAGATAGGGGTAAGTGTGAACCCCTTTGATCCTACAGAAGACAATGACTGGTGCCAGACACTTGGTGAAAATTCTAGGTGTAGTAGATAAGCCAATTCGATTTTCCCCCACTTGGGAGGTCTTGAATGTATTGAAAATCAAAGGAGACAGGGCAAGTTTTTACCCAGAATTTACAGCCCGAAAGGCCAGAGAAATGAGGGGAGGGTTTGGAAGAGAAATTATTAAACAACAGAGATGGAACATCTGTTTTCCAGCCCCCACCCTCACCTAATACAGACATATTGTTTTCTCACAATGGCATAGTTTCTATTTTCCAGGGATATAATATTTTTAATTACACCAACTTGAATACTGACAAGACTTACTTCACCCTGTTTAAAAAAGGATTCAGATTTGTACCTACTTTTAAAATGTACATAGCTGATGCATTAGTTGAATTGAAACTTTACACCAGGACATTAAAACTTCCAGGTAATGTTTAAAAATCAAGGAACAGGCCAAAATGACTTATACGGTACATCAGAAATAAGGCTAAAAAGAAAAATTACATTCAACCCACCCCTCTACCCTATGATAACTGTTTTTGAAAAGTCATGTAATACAGAGATTCACAAATTACTTAGAGAAAGGAAGCTTAAGTACTACAACTTGACCAAACAAGAAAGAAATATTTTGACTACTTTAAGGGATGATAGGTCCTTAAGGATTATGAAACCAGATAAGGGTGGGGGGATGGTTATTGTGGATAAAATGGATTACATTAGTAGGATATGTAATTTACTCTATGACCTTGACAAATATGAGATTTTATCCAAAAGTGAAATACACACACCATACAAAAAGATTCAATGCATGTTAGAAGATTCTTTATAGAAAGGGATTATTAATGAAGAATTGTTTGAATTTTTGTACAACAGGCACCCAGTTATCCCTTGCGTTTTTGGTATACCCAAGGTCCATAAGGACATTTCTAATTCACCATATCATTTAATAGTGGCAGCGCACAATTCCATTACATACTCCTTATGGGGTTTTGTGGACAGACTACTAAAAAAATCCCTATGTCCCATTAAACACATACTGAAGGACTCATGGGACTTTTTCAGAAAGATAAAACAGAATTTTTTGAACCACATGTCAGCATTTCTACGACTGATGGGGTAGATTAATTTACCTCCATTCCACACAAGGAATGTTTGGATTTGTTCCACAATGCTATAATTGAACTGACTACTTTAGGCATTTCCATCGTAAATTTTAATATGGAAATTATGAGTATTATTTTACACAATAATTTTATTACATTCAAGGGGAAATATTTTAGACAACTCAGAGGGGTACCGATGGGTACAAGGTGTGCCCCTGTGTATGCCAATCTTGTTATGTATAGCTGAGGACAAAAATTCATACTAAATGCTAGGTTTAACAAAGTGTGGCATACACATTTGCATTTTTTGGATGACATCTTTATCCTGTGGAAGGATCAGGGTTCAGCTATGGAAGAATTTCTTTCCTAAATTAATTCCACAACTACATTTTTAAAATTCAAACACACACACACACACACACACACACACACACACACACACACACACACACACACACACACACACACACACACTAGTTATATGATTAATTATTTGGATGTTACACTGTAGAAGGATTTATCAAAAAGTTGTTTTGGTTCTTTGGTTTACAGAAAACCTACATTTTCCAACAACTACTTGGAATACACTAGCAGTCACCCTAAACACACGAAAAAACATACATTCAAAGGGCAACTAGTACCAGCTGCCAGAATGTGTTCTGATTTTCAACATTTAAAGGAAGAGGTGGACAGGTTGACACACATGTTTCTGGATAGAGGTTTTCCCCTTACTATTTTAGAAATTCTTGGTGAAGAAATACTCACAGGACGGGGTAAAAAATTCATACCCTTCTTAGGGACAGAGGACACACTAGATGAAATACTTCCTAGAGATTTGAAAGAAACCCACACTAGCTTCACCAGTTCTATGGTGATCCCTTTTGGTCCACATTCAAAAGAAATCAGGAACATTCTACTAAAAATATTTTTCACAAATCCACCACTTCACCAAACCATATACTAAAAAAACAAAAAAGGCAGGAACATAGCAGAACTGTTTGAATTTTCTTTACTTCAACACACTGGTACCTCAACGTTGAAGGCGAATGGCCGAGGTACCAATGTGTTGAAGTAAAGAAAATCCAAACAGTTCTGCTGTGTTCCTGCCTTTTTTGACATTTTACTAAAAAAACTGGTGCATTTTAATGGTAATCTAGAATTTTTGACATCTGGGAGAAATACCAAGATTTGTCTATAAAACAGGTAGAAATATTAAAAAAAATTAGAACATCCTAAAAAGACCTTCCCAGAAGTACAAATAGGGGTACCAAACACTGTGGCTTTTGTAACCAATGTAATTATATCCTACACAAGTAAAAGGTTCAGATAGTGGCAGCCAACATAAATATCACATTGGAGAGTGGGAATTCTGACACGAAGGGGGTTGTTTACCTTGTGGTCTGTAATGGATGTAATAATGTTTACATAAGCAAGACAGAAAATTATGCAAGAGGATTTACAAGCATAACTATGCCATTCAAAAGAAAAATACAATTAACTCCCTTTGTAAACATTCTCTAGTATGTCCTACTTTTACTAGATTTTACTTTTCTATACTTGAGGTAGTACCCCATTCACCTAGAGGAGGGGCATGGGAAGAAGAACTTGAAAGGAAAGAGCTACTTTGGCAACTGAGACTGAATGCAGCTACATCGCCAGGTCTCACTGAACATACATCTATCACTCCTATACTTAAGGGCAGCTAAGCTCTGAAACACAAATATGTTTTTTATTAATGAATTACAGAAATTAATCTTCTCAGTAGTCCTGTCTAGGCATTTTCCTTACCAATACCAGGTTGGCATTCATGTCATTTTATCATTTATTTACGGTGATCAACAGTCTTTAATAGTTTCTTCATGCACAAACATACATTATTCTTAGGCCAGTATTTTGCTGAAGAATTATTTTAACTGGTTTCTTAATAAAAGTGTTTTTAACAAAGATAGGGTAGTAAAATGTAAGCTTTACAAAATAGTTTTACTTTAAGAATTATTTAGTACTTCATTGGAAGTCATTTTTTTATTGGAGGTGTTATTTTCAAACCCTTTGATTATGCTTGCAAACACTGTTCTGTTGAAGTTCTGAATGGTGGGATGAAAGTGCTTAACCATGTTTGTTTCTTCAGTACAAGTTTTTTACTTATTAGACTTGAATTTTGTTGTGTAATATTTCTTCATTGCTTTATAATACACTTTATGCTTGGATTTTCTGCGTGTTTAAACTGGAATACATTATCTTGAAGGGTTTTGTGCTACTACAGTTTTTGCAGTGTGGTATCATCATACAAGCTGAAGTGAGCTACTTTTTGTCTTCACCTGATGTCACCTGAGGTATTACTTGAGCCGTTTTCTTTTCCTTACTTTTGGTTTGGCTACATGGACACACGCTGGTTTTGTATGACTAGAAATTTGTTTAGCCTGGAAAGGTCTAAAATTGGTTTCCTAGACTCTGAGAGGGTAAGGGTGGGGGCTGGGGTATGAATTTAGGGAAGAGGGAGAGGTGCTCATGATAGTCACACCTGCTCCCTGCTGAGTCCTCGGTCCTTGGACCCTCATCTCTAGTATGGCAATCATGTTGCCAGTTTTTATGAAACTTGGGTTTGGAATACTGCAACAGCAATCCAAGCAAGGACATAGTGCAGTTCTATAAGAAATTACCATAACAGTATATGCCCTACTGATCACTGTTGCAGTATTCCAAACTGTTGGGTCATTCAACCAAGTAACCCTGATGCCTGTCCAAGGTACCAAAGCCAAAACCCTTCCACATTGCCATACATCTGATGTATGACCTAAGCCCATGGGTGTAAGGGTGCAGAGGCAGACGTATGTGTATGAAACGTCAGACTATCTCCAAGCCAGGAAGCTGGTAGTCACCTGAAGAAACTAGAGTAACTGGTCAACTAACAGCTGAGAAGGCAAAAATGGCTCCCTCTCAGTCCCTAAAAATAGGTAACAAATGCAGAAAAAGGAGAAAGGCAGAGTGGGAAGGAATAATGAAACTGTGATCAGGAGGACATCTACCATTGTGGTAAGTTCTTGCACAACTGCACTATGTCTGCCTTAGATTGCTGTTGCAGTATTCCAAACTGCTGGATTATTCCAAAACCTCAAGTAGTGTAAAGGGTGGCTGGATGACACATAGGAGAGCTATCAAGCAATCCTGAAAGGACTGATCTGCTGAAGGCAGCTCTGGATATTTTAACAGACATCTACTCCATGATGCTTGGTAAAGCATGTACTGGGGACCAAATAGCTGCTTTAGGATAGCTTGAGTCTATCCCCTTGTAAAAGGCTCTAGAAGGAGCCACTGTTCTGGTAGAATGTGCCTTCACTGATTAAGATAAAGCTTTGCCATAGTGAGTGTGACAAAAGGATATGGATTTTGAAATCCAGTTAGCAATAGCTTGTTTTGAAACTGTGCTACTGAGCTTAGTTTCTTGGAAAGAGACACATAACTGGTCAGTCTTGTAGACAGATTTTGACTTGTCTAACTAGAATCTAAGCTGTCTATGCATATCCAGTGAATGCAGAATTCTCTCTCCCTTATGTTGTGGGTAAGAAAGGAAAGTAGGATGACTGATGGCCTGATTGAGGGAAAGTTCATTTACCACCTTAGACATAACAGAGGACATGACCCTCAAAGGCACTCTGTCCTTAAAGAAGATAATGAAAGGGGGGATGCCATCAGGGCCTGTAGCTCATACACTTATCTAGCTGAGGTAAGGGTAATTAGGAGCATGGATTTCTAAGTACAGAATTTGAGGGAAGCAGAGGCTGCTGCCTCAAATGGTGTAAGAGTGATTTTTTTCCAGAACAAATTTAAGGTCCCAAGAAGGTGGAATAGCTTTCCTAGGAGGATTAAGGTGCAGTATACCAGTCATAAACTGTTTTACCTCCAGTCTAGACATTAAAGGAAAGTCAAGAGGTGAGTAAGCAGAAATGGCTGAGTGATGTGCCTTCATTGAGGAGTATGCCAGGCTAGCTTTTAAGAGTTCATACAAATAAGACAAGACAGTGGGAGCACCTACTTGCACAGGGTCCTGTTTATGAGCATGATATGAAATAGAAAATCTCTTCCAATTAGGTATGTATGATTTTTGGGTAGTAGGTTTTCCTGCCTTTTGAAGAACCTGAAGTACATCCTCAGAAAACTGGTGTCTGAAAGTGATCAGGATTCTATTATCCATAGTGTCAGGTTGAGAGTTAACAGATTGGGGTAAAAAAGTGAGCCCTTCCATTGTGTGAGGTGGTACAGAAGGGGTAACCAATGCTGCCCCTGGCTAAAAGGGAGTCACCAATAGGATCTTTGGTTTGTCCCACTGGATCTTTAGTAAGACCTTTGGGAGAAGGGGAAGTGGAAAGAAGGCATATCGGAACTTTTCGTACCAATGAAAGTAAATGGAGTCCATTATCCATGCCTGAGGAAATGGAGTTCTGAAACAGAAGAAAGGAAGTTGTTGTGGATGGAGACAAATTAGTGTATCTGTAGAATACCCCATTTGTGTACTATGTCTACGAAGACATCCCTGTTAAGCATCCATTTGAGAGGGTCTTCCCAAATCTTCCAGCACCTTTTCCTGTGAGGGGATGTAAACAGCTTGAAGAAACAGGTTTACTTTTGTGGTCAGATCTGGTTCCCCCTGCTTATTTCCCAACAACATAACTGTAGCGTTGTTTATGAAAATTCTGAGAGGCCTAGGAGTCAACGAGTGGGACAAGATTTGAAAGGCCTGAATTAGTGCCCACATCTCCATCATGTTTATGTGCTCTGGCTTCAGATTTGGAGGCCACTGACCCTGAACTCTGAGGGAGCCTGTCCATACCCCCATGCAACATCTGAAGTATCTGTATGCAACTTTTGTTGTGGTGGTTGCGTTTTGAAAGGTACACCTGGGTTGAGGCTCATCTGTGTTATCCACCATTGGATTTATTTATTTAAGCAGGGGAGAAGAGGAATCTGTGTGTACGCTGGATGGGAGTACTGAGATTAGATGGATTTCAGGTACCACTAGATCTTTCTGACAAGGAGCCTGGCAAAGGGGACAACAGGTATGATTGCAGTCATGAATCCCAGTGTCCTGAGGATCTCTCTTGTAATGCAAGTCTGAAGAGGAAGGAGAGACTGGAAGTAACTGGAGAGACTCTTTACCTTGTCCAAAAGCAGGAAAGTCTGCATAAGATCGGTGTTTAGTCTGCAACTCAAGATGACTAGGTCTTGGGTTGGTTCCAGTGAGGATTACTTGAAGTAAATTATGAGCTCCAAACCTTGGAGTAGGGACACAGTGAAGCTGAGATGGAGCAAATGAGTTTGTGGAGAGGGTGTCTATATTAACAAGTCATCCAGGTAAGGGAATATCTGAATTTACTGTGCCCTGCAGAAACTATGACAGGATCCAGACACTGGGAAAACCCTGGAAGCTTTAGAAAGTGCAAAAAACAAAGCAGAGATAGTACAATTTTGTAAGTAAATTTATCATAACAGTAGATGTTCAATGATCACTGTTGCAGTAGCCTTAGCCTAAGTTATACAGGTTATATCCTATAGGCCAAGGATATGACAGCTGGCCAGCTTCCAAAGTTTCAGGGCACCTTCACTGCACCCAAGCTGTCAGTCAGTTTGAGCTGAGCTGACTAAAAAGACAGGCTTGACAAGTACCAAGATTTCCTGCCGCCAAAGAGTACACTCCTCTGCAGGCTTTCAAGGATAGGTGGTTGATTTGTGCAGTGATCAATATGATGAACATCTAAGGAATCACACCTAGCATTGCTCTGAAATTATTCAAAATAGTACCAATGGACATTTCCAGTATACTACCAAACAAACACACTGAGTGCTAATTTTACTCCAAAGACTTATATCCAACGTCCACATATCCCCGAATCTCATAAACCCCTATTATCAAAATGGAACATGTAATGAAGGTGCTTTCTATAAACAAAAACACTTCTTCAGCTGAGCATGACAACATACCTGGTTGTTGAACAAGTAGGCATAAGTATGCTAGTGTACAGCCACTCCTAAAATTGTTTAACCTATGTTTAAGTACTGGTTTTGTCCATGATGTTTGGCGCTTTGCAGTGGTGATTCCCCTTCCTAAGGAAGGTTCTACTACCACCCTAGGAATTACATATCCATTAACCTGATAAGCCTCATCTGTAAAGTCGTGGAAGATATATGACTTCATAAACTATGATATCAAAAATCTCACTAAGTTTGGCCCTCAGCAGTTTGGCTTCATAAAGGTAAGATCTTGCCTAATGAATTTGGTTAATTTCTGCCAGAAAGCTGCACAGGCTGTTTCATGCTACTCACAGAACCAGAGGTGAACCAGCATGTAAAAATGACAAGTAATCTTTAAAAATGTGTGGTACGGTGGGGGTTGAGGACAGTGCTGCAATATCAGGAGCAAACCAAAATCAATATGTGGTGTCATCCTATATGTATTTATGTGTGTATATTTATTAAAGTTTTGCATAGGTTTTACATCAACTTTCTGAGTTTTGGTTTGGTATATGCACATTGTCGACAACACATATCGATTTTGGTTTGCTCCAGATATTGTGGTACTATCCTTAGCCCTCACTGTATCACACATTTTTTGGATCATTTGACACAGTTTCCCATATTTACATTGTAAATAAACTTTACAGTTTAAAAACAGATCCTTCCTTTTTTAATTTTTCCAAATCTTTTGGGTTTCTAATACCATGATGGGAATGATCCCCGTTCCTAAGTCAAAGTATGACTGAAGTTCATAAAATTAGTATTGTTTCAATCTTTGATGTTAGGCAAAAGTGTTCTTTGCAGCACCACAATGTGCCCAGTATTGACTCCTTCTGCAGTTCATACGGAGCTACATGTATTGGTAATAATCTAAGTACAACTCTAAATTCTTTATTTATAAGATCCATTGCTCCTACTACTGTTGGAACTGTCTGGGTATCCTTCTTCCACATTGCCCTTGTTGCTGCCTACAAATCCTGGTATTTTATGACTTTGTGTCTCTCTTTACATAAGACACTGTAGTCATGGGTGTAGCAATTTCAGTAATCAATGCTACTTTTGTTTTCTTTTCATGGACTATTTTTTGAACTGTTGGTAATGGCTGATCCCATGTGATATAAACTTCATTTTCTATAATGCTTTTTTTGGCTCATGTTTCCAATGTTCTCCAGCTACTTCAATATTATAACATTTGCACAATCCTCATTGCAACCGTTCTGTCACATTATTATGCCTTTCAATATACAGTCCTTCTGCCATTAGTATATCACAACCAGAAACAAGATGTACGACTGTTTCCAATTCTGTTTTACAAAACCTACATTTGTCTGTTTCTCCCACATGTTCAATGGAGTTTGTAAACCAACGTGTACGTAGTCCACTATCTTGTGGTAAGATAGACAGACAGCTAGACAGATAGTAAGCTGACTAAATGACAGAGCTCACACAGTGAGAGTAGTGGGTGCCTCACTGAAAAGTATGAAGGTAGCCAGTGCTGTCCCCCTTCCTTTTTGGCATTCACTTTTCTGATCTGCAGACTAGAAACCCAGACTTCGAGCTGACTAAGTCTGTGGATGACTGCAAACTGGGACTTCTTGTCAATTCCCTCACTGATACACAAAACCTTCAACAAGAACGTACACTAATAATTACCTGGTGTACTGAAAGTGGTATCATATTAAATGCAAAAAAGTGCAATCAATATTGCCACATTTGGTTGCCAACATCTCCCCTTAGCATACATTACAGATAATACCCCATTTCAACATGAATGTGTAGTTGGGGACCTTGGAATAAGGATTGATAATTTCCTCACTACTGGATATCATGTACCAACAGAAGGTAGAAAATCCTTCCACAGCATAGCCAACTGCCAAGGTTAATATCCAGATCTAAAGAAAACATCTTTCCCATGTATTTAGCATTGATTAGGTTGTCCACATTCAGATGTACCTCACTAGACATCTCAAGCAAGTAGAAAGACCGAAAATGTTTTTAACTAAGGTCACAGGTTTAAAGACCCTTGGCTAACAAGAGAAGCTGAGAACACTGCACCTTTATTCAGTATCTTACTGTCTCTAGAGGGAAGACCTATGCATTCCCTTCTGTGCCATTTGAGTCCCAGTTTTCCCAGATCTCTTGTATCTCTGCAAGTCTAATAATTCTACAAATATCAGAACCGGGTACCTAAATCTTCTCCAGCAGACAAATAAAATACAGGGGAGGGATAAGTTCATCACACAGCACCTCCCCCACCTCTGGAACAGACTAGACTGTAGACTAAGCAATACGATACAATGTCAGCCTTCAAATGGAAAGTGTAGATATGTAAGTAAACTAGCCATAACAGTAGATGTTCAAATAAATCACTACTGTAGTAGTCTTAGCTATACGGGTTACATCCTGCATAGGATACAACAGCCAGCCAGCTTCCAAAGCTTAAAGGCGCCTTCCACACAACCAGACTGTTCACAATTCGAGCAAGGTGGAGAATATCAGTAGTCTGGGCACCAAACTCTTCGGAGCTTTCAAGTCAACTGAAAGTGGGAGGCAAGAGCCCTGGCAACAAAAATCAGCAGCAGTGATCTATTCGAACATCTACTGTTTTGTTAAGTTTACTTACACAACTGCAGTAGGTTCATCATTAGATGACTGCTGCAGTAGTTTTAGCTCTATGGGTAAAATACCATAGCTTATAAAGCTTGGGAAAAGGAGGAGGGATGAAGGTCCAGAAGCCCCTGGAAAAAGGTTCTAGCGAAGCCTGCTTTAGAACTGGAAAACTTGTCTAGTTTGTAATGCTTTATAAAAGTATGTACAGAGGACCAAGTTGCTGCCTCCATAATACTTCTGGAGTACACTTCTTTTGAAAAAGCCACAGAAGAAGCCATGGCCTTTGTAGAATGTGTCTTGACCCTGCCTGGAATTGACTTGCTACGGTGGGAATAACAAAAGGAAATAGCATGGAACAACTGTTTAGAAACTGCTTTGACACAGGCTGTCCTTTTTTTTTGCCTTCATAAGAAATGAATAACTGATCAGAACTTCTGAAGGTTTTAGTTCTGGCAAGGTAATACAAGAATTGTCTGTGGACATTCAGAGTATGAAGAATAATTTCTCTCTCATTTTTATGTTCTAGAAAGAAGATGGGGAGATGGATAGTTTGTCTTAAAGTGCACTCAAATACCACTGTAAGCTGTTCTGAAAGAACCCTTATCATTGTGGAAAATAAGATAAGGTTGACCCATGCACCATAAGAGCTTGCACCTTGGATACTCTTTTTGCAGAAGTCAGAGCAACCAGTACAACTGTTTTCCATGTTAAGAACCTCAACTCAACTTGATAAGCTGGCTTAAACTGACAATGAGTTTGTTTTTTTCAAAACAAAATAAAGTTCCCAAGGGGGAGCCACTTCTTTTCTATGTGGAATGGTTTTCAGAACCCCTTTAAAAAAATTTTGACATAGGAACACACTGAAAGAGGGAGATCCATGGGCAAACATGCTGGAATGGCCAGCAAATAAACATTGATAGAGGAGAAAATAACTCACACAAATATTGTAGAACCACAGAAATAGTAGCCTTAAGAGGTCTTGGCTCTTACTTTGTCACTGACTAGAAAACCATGTCTATTTGCTACTATGTGATTTCCTAGTAGCAGGTCTCTTGCCTGTTTAATACTCTCTGCATATCTTCAGAAAAAATATGTTTAAAAGGTATTAAAACTTCATTATCCAGGCAGTTAGTTGAAGCTTTTTCAAGTTGTGGTTTATCAAATAATCCCTGTCTTGTTTGAGCGGGCCCAGTATGTAAGGATGCTTGTGGTAATTCCTCTTGGCCATATCTAAAAGAAAGAAGAAAGTATAGTTGTGTAAGTTATACTTACCAATAACAGGAAATGTTCAAATTCCTCACTGCTGCAGTAGCCTTCAGGCTATTTAGGCTGTATCTTGCCCAACCCACAACAACAGACAGCTTCCAAAAGCTTAGACTCCCTTCCACACCTTCACTTTGACTACTGATTGGGCATCCCTATTTATTAAAAATCATCTGGCAGTGTGAAGATTCTTTAGGACTTTCTTGCCCAAAGGTTAAGAAGGAGTGTGTTCATCCTGAAACACTAAAAAAAGTACTAAGAAAAAATGTTATATCTCAGCAAGTTAACTACATACAAAAACAGTATGATGGGAGGGTGGACGTGGCTATTGGGCAGTATGAAATTTTAACATCTAATGTTATAATATGTGCACCATAACACAAGTTTGCTATGCTCATCATTCCCACTGTTGCAGTAGTCTTTAGGCTACATGGGTTGATTACTAAAGTATATCCAAAAAGGGAGGAGGAATTAAATGGATCCAGGAGCTACTGGAAAATGGTCCTAGCAAAGTCTGTCCTGGATCTTGGAAATGAATCTAGTTTGTAATGCCTTGTAAAGGCATATAGAGAGAACCATGTAGCTGCCTCTAAAATACTTCTAGAGTTCACCCCATCCAAAGAAGAAGAAGCCAAGGCTCTAGCAGAATGAGCCTTTATACTGCCTGGAACTGGTTTACTATGGTGGCTATAACAAAAAGACGATAGCTGAGGGCAAACATCTGGAAATAGTCTGTTTTGACTCAGGCTGCCCTTTCTTTGTCCTAACATAAGAAATAAAAAGCTGATCAGGTTTTCTGATGACATTAGTTCTGTTAAGATTGTACATGCAAGTCTAGAATATGTAGAATCATTTCTCACTGGTTCTGAGGATCTGGAAAGAACATTGGGCGATTGATGGCTTGATTCAAAGTGAATTCTGAAATAACCTTAGGCATGAATGAGGGATTTGTTGTTAATGAAAATTTATTTCTATGGAAGACCAGATAGGGTTCACCTTCCATGAGAGCTTGAAAATTGGATACTCTTTTTGCGGGTGTTAAATTAAAGAGAAGAACAGTTTTCCATGTAAGGAATCTTAAGTCTGCTTGATGAGTAGGTTCAAAGAGAGACATAATTAACTTTTCCAGAACAAAGGAAAGAGTAACCTATTTACAGTCAGGTGACCGGTATAAAAATCTGTTAAGAAACTGTTTCAGTAGAAACATAGAAGACAGTGGTGGATCCTTGGACAGACGTGCCAAAATGGCTGCAAGAAGTACTTTGACAGAGGAATAAGAGAGGCCAAAGGATAGAAACTCACAAAAATATGTGAACATCAGTGGTACATAATTCTTGATAGGGCCCTGGGTATTGGCTTGGCACTAATTAAAAAATATTTTCTAGTTACTAATATAAGATTTTCATGTAGCAGGTTTTATTGCCTCTTTTAGTGCTTGAAAAGAGGTGCTTGAAAATAATTAGAATTGAATGATCTACGTAGTTAGCTGAAGATCTTTGAGAATGGGACTTATCAAACTCCCCTTGTCTTGCATGAATAGGTCCAGTTTGTGAAGAAGCTTGTGGTAATTGCCTTTGGCCAATTCCATAAGAATGGCGAAACAATGTTGCCTCAGCCAAAAGGGAGCCACTACAACGATTTTTGAAGAGTCCTTCTGAATCTTCAGAATTACTCTAGATATCAATGGAAAGGGTGGAAATGCAAAAACGGAACATTTCTGTCCATAGAAATGAAAATGCATCTGTTTCCAGGCTTGCTTCTAACTGCCCTTGTGGGCCATTTCACACCTAGCCAATTACCCCATGTGAGAATCAAACCTTGCACCTTGTATCTGTAAGGTAAACACCTTAACTATTATGCCATCCTCCCACCCTGAGCCCTGTAGCAGAATTTGTCCAGTTGCCTGGTTTAAAAAGAGAAAAACAAATCTACTTGAGGTATGCTCCACAACTGTAAATTCAACTTCCATTCATGAGAGTCTGTCCTGGTCCTGTTCAGCTTGTCTGCCACCATGTTTTGCTCTGATGGAATGTCAGATACTTGGAGGGTTAAGGAGTGATGAAGAGCTACCTTCCAAACCAACATAGCCATTATTCACAGGGGGTATGACCTAGTGCCCCCTTGCTCGTTTATGTACCATATCACTGTAGTATTGTTTTTTAAATCACCTGAAAAAGTCCCAGGGGCCATAGATGAAGAGATTTTAAGGTATGGATCACAGCTAACATCTCTTTGACATTTATATGCTTTGCTGTATGAGGAGTTCCACAGGCCTTGCACCTTTACCCTCATTAAAACTGCCCCGAGTGAAATCTGAAGTGTCTGTAGTTACAGATTAGGTTCGAGCTAAAGGAGAAAAGGGGAAATATGGATTTACTTATATCTGTAGTCTTCTCCAGTGCAGTTCCTTTTTACTAAGCCCAATAATGGAATGTAAAATTCCAGAGGATGCAAATGTTGGGTCCATGTCTTTTTAGAAACCACTGAACCTTTCTCATGTGCAACCTGGCAAGAAGAATCATGATAATCATAGAAGCCATTAACTCCAGAATCCTGACATACTCACTGGCTGAAGTCGGAGACTGATTTGAGACTTTTCCAGGAAAGTTTTCAGATAAAAAAGCCCCTTCTCTTGTCATAAAAGCATTTTGCTGCAAAGTGTCTATCAGACAGCCTAGAAAGACAATCGTGTGACGAAGTCAAAGAGGATTTCTGAACATTTGTCTAGAATCCCCGATTGGTTAGAAGAGAAGAAACCTACTGGAATGACTCTTGGCATCTCTGAAAAGACTCTGCAAAAATGAGTAAGTTGCCTAAATAAGAAAATATGTGAATGCCATTCAGTATGACTCATAACATCTGGGAAAAGACTCTGCAAAGATGAGTAAGTCATCTAAAAAAGGAAATATGTGAAAACTATTAAGTCTACAATGTGCTATGACTGGAGCTACACATGTTATAAACACCCTTGGAATAGAAGATAACTCAAAGCATAATGCAGAGAACTGATAATGAGACCCATATACAGAAAACCTGAGAAATTTTCTGAAGTGTTTGGCTATGGGAATGCTCATAGGTTCAAATGCTCAAAGGTGTGTCCTAGGCTAATGACCACTGAATTTTTTAAGCCTCGTCATGCATCTCACATTGCTGACAAGTTCTGTTATCCTTGGCAATGCAAGCAGGGGCTTAGGAGAAGAAATATTTAGAAGCAGAGGTCTGGGATATGAACCATTTACATGCTGCCTGTGTCCATTAGAGACATAAGTACCAAACCAGGGATGAATTTCTGGTTCTCTACCCCTTGGACAAAGTTACACTTGAATTTGTTTAGGGAAGAACTCTGCTTCACATGGATGGAAAGCCTGTGCTGGAGAAGGGGCAGTCTCTGGGATATATACCTGTCTCTCTAGCAGGTCCGATTTAAATTACAGCAAGATTTAAGCCATTGGAAAGAGTAATTCTGGTGCTGTTTGTTTTGCAGATATGTGGGAGGTCCATCATACTTTGGTCCAAAGATGTCTTATATTCTAAGCATAGTTCTCCCCTCAAAAGCCTGTAGGAGACAGAACATATTACTTATGCCCTATACTCTTTTATACAGGAACCTGTGTGAATTTCCAGTTGTTGTACACATCTGGTTAGGTATATATCAAAGAGACCACTGTACTCAATGATAGGTCTGATGAGTGCCAAATACAGTGGAACAATGACTTCCTTAGATCTGGATGCCATACCTTTGTTTATAAGTTGCCAACATAAAATGATTTCCTCACTACCATAGACAGGTGATGACAAAAGGCTAGATTACTCTCTGTGTATCCCCAAGTCCCTGACTACAGGATTGACTCCTGGGTGTGTGTTGGCAATAAGGTAGTTGCCAGGGGTGGCCAACTTCTCAATGGATTCTATTATGCATTTTTTGGCATTAAGCTTTAGTCTATGGCTCTGACATAGGTTCATAGGTTCATAGGTTCATAGGTTCATACTAGGCTATCTGCCCAAGGGCATTTATAAGCCTAGCCCATAGTTATGTGGCTTTCGCCACCCCTTTAGTTTGAATAAAAACTATGCCTATCATTTTTCTGTGCCTCTGTCAAGCAGTGACACTGAAGTAATCCCTGGGGTATATCTGCGATCTCCCATCCATTGGTCAAGATTCCTCTTGAACAAGGCCAGCGAGGTGCTCTGCCTCACATGTACCGGGATTTTGTTCCACAGCATAGGGAGTCTCTGGGTGATGAATCTGTCCCTCCAGCACGTTCTATTTATAACCGTGTCAAGGTTTAAGTCTCCGCCCTTGTGGTTCTGAGGGATCTAGATTTTTGAGGTGAAGCATATTCATCAAATCTGGGTTTGACATGGCCTTATATGTCAGGCACAGGTCACCTCTGAGCAAGCGGTATGAGACTGAATAAAGCTGGAGTTCTTTCAGTCGGGCAGCATAAGACATATTTTTGAGACCCTTTATCCTTTTGGTGAGGAACTTTTGGGGCCTTTCAAGCTGCATCAGGTGTCTGGTCAGATACATTCGAACGGGCATTGTACTCAATCATAGGTCTAATGAGTGATGAGTACGGGGGACGATGACCTCCCTTGATCTAGATGTGAATCCCTTCATGATCAGGTGGGCGATATAGAAGGTTTTCCTAACCACTTTAGCAACATGAGTGTCAAACGAAAGACTACTGTCAACTTGGGTCCCCAGATCCCTGATGACTTTTTCTGTGCTCAGTGGATTGTCACCTATATGGTAGCTAGGGGTAACCTTGTTTTTCCCGAAGGGTATGACTATGCATTTTTGGCGTTTAACTTCAGGCCATGGCTCTGGCACCAGTTATCCGTTTCTGTGAGGCCCTTCTGGAGGATATCTGTGTCAGATGTGTTTTCGACTATGGCGCCCAGTTTGCAGTCATCTGCAAACTTTGTCAGCCATAACCCTCCTGTGTTTGCTTGTACTTCAGAAAAGTAGATGCCGAACAAGAGTGGACCCAGGACTGAGCCCTGTGGGACACCACTTGTGACAGGCTTTGAGTCTGACATGGCTCCAGCAACTCTGACCCTGTGGGTTCTGTCGCTTAGCCAGTTTGCAACCCATCTTGTGATGTATGGGTTTACATTCAAGCTGATGAGTTTTTCGATGATACCTGAGTGGGGTATTGTGTCGAAGGCCTTTGCCAGGTCGAGGTAGGCTGTATGGACTGCCTTTCCCTCATCAGTTATTTGTCTGTGTCAGCCCTTCTTGGAGAAAGTACAGCTGTGTACACTTACCATAAATGTAGATGCTCGAGTGTGTTCACTGTTGCTGTCATCACCTGTGGCTTATCACTGCTGGGTAGCCCTCGGTCGGCCCGAATACCACAGTCAAGCTTTTCCTCTGCGCCAGCTGTTGTCACCTGTGGACTGACGTCAGGTCGTCAGTGGTATAAAGGAGAGCAGCTGGCACCATTACATCAGTTTTTCTTGCCCTAACCTGTAGGAGCCCCTTGAAGGAAATGCTATAAAGAGCCCCTAGTGCCCCAAGGCCACAAGAATTAGAGTTAATCTTCAAAAAGGATAAGATTAAGGGGAAGATGGGAGGGAAAATAAGACTGCAACAGTGAATACACTCAAACAGCTACATTTATGGTAAGTGTACACAAATGTACTATGTTCTTCGTGTTTCACTGTTGCAGTCATCACTTGTGGGAGGATTCCCAAAGCTGAGTAAGGGGAGAATTCCCAAAGCTGAGTAAGGGGAGAATGGAAGTATGAAATTCCTAGGATTGAGCTAGCATGCCTTGAAGGACTGCAGAGGCAAAGCCTGCCCGAGCCCTGGAGAACAGAGTCAGGTGGTAGTGTTTGGTGAAGGTATGGACCAAGGTCCAAGTGACAGCTTCCAGGATGTCCCTGGTGGGTACTCCTCTAAGGAAGGCAGTGGAAGTAGAGGCTGACCTAGTGTAATGTGTTCCGATAGATTTAGGAGGATTTTTTCCATGAAAAGTTTAGCAGAATTGTATGCAGTGAGATATCCATTTTGAAATGGTCTGTTTGGAGATAGGCTTCCCCTCTTTTCATGGGGTGAAGCCAACCAACAGCTGATCTGTCTTCCTAATGGACTTTGTTCTATCCAGATAGTATCTTAACTGTCTGTGCATATCCAGTGTGTGCAGAATTCTCTCTCCTTTATTCTGAGGGTTTGGAAAAAAGGTGGGGAGATGTATAGCCTGGTTTAGGGTCACATCTGATACTACCTTTGGCATGAATGAGGTATTAGTCCTGAGAGACACCCTGTTTGCATGGAAGATAATGAAGGGTTCAGTGACCATGAGTGCTTGAAGTTCTGACACCTTCCTAGCTGAAGTAACAGCCAAGAGGAAGGCAGTCTTCCAGGAAAGGTGTTTTAGGTCTGTTATGCAGCTGGTTTGAAGGAAGGCAATGTCAGCTTTTCTAAGACATAGTTCAAGTCCCAGGCTGGACTGGGTGCCCTTCTAGGGGGCCTAATGTTGGATACACCTCTGAGGAATTGCTTAATCAAAGGGCGAGAGAAGACAGGCTGTTCAGCATGAAATTTTGCTGAAATGGCTTCGGTGTGTATTTTAATGGAGGAAAAGGAGAGGCCCTTGTTAAGTAGCTCGGCTATGTAATCCAGAATAAGTGGGAGGGACGGATGGGAGCTGCTGTGACCTTTTGATAGGCACCATGAGTTGAATCTTTTCCATTTCTCTGAGTACGATTTCCTAGTGCTGGGTCTTCTGGCTTCCTTAATGTCTAGGACCTGCTTGTTCAACTGTGGGTTAACCCCTGTCCCTGGGGGATAAGCCATGCAGAAAGTTTGAGAGTGTGCAGGTTTGGATGCAGAATCTCCCCTCTGGCTTGTGTCAGGAGGTCTGCAGTTAAAGGCAGGGATCTGTAAATCTCCTTATTCAGGCTGAGCAGTAAGGGGTACCAATGTTGTCTGGGCCAATATGGTGCTGTAAGGATGGCATTTGGTCCTTCCTGCCTTATTTTGAGCAGTACCCTTGGGAGTAAGGGCAGGAGGGATGCATAAATGAAGAGGTCGGTCCACTGGAATGAGAAAGCATCCACTTTCCAAGCTAGGGGTTGGAACTCCCTGGTGCAGAATTTGTGCAACTGACTGTTGTGTTGTGAGGCGAAGAGGTCCACCTGTGGTGTCCCACAGGCCTGGGTGATTTGGAGGAATATCCCCTTTTGGAGTTTCCACTTGTGGGGGTCTAAGTAGTTTCTGCTTTGATGGTCTGCTAGGTTGTTGTTTACTCCTGGGATGTACTGGGCTATCAGTTATAGGCCCAAGGAGGAAGCTGTCTGCCAGAGGCTCATGGCTAGTAGGCAGCGAAGGTAGGAGTGTGTCCCCTACTGCTTGTTGATGTACCACATGACTGTGGTATTGTCTGTTTTTATGAGGAGGACTCCTGGTTTTAGGTGGTCTTGGAAGGATGTGATAGCCTTGCGAACTGCCATCATTTTCTTTAGGTTGATGTGCCAGTGAAGGTGCCTGGAGGTCCCAAGAGTCTTGTGTGCACCGGTTGTCTAAATGAGTGTCCCAAGCTAGGTCTGAGGTGTCTGTGGTGATAGTCTGGCCTTGAGAAAGGTAGGTGAAGGGAAGGCCCTTGTTCTGAGTGCAGGCCTCTGCCCACCAAAGAAACTCGTTCCTTATGCATGGAGTGAGGGGAAGAGTGGTCTCCATAGATTGAGAGTGTTGGCAGCAAAGGTTCATTAGGTACCACTGGAGTTTCCTCATGTGCAGCTTGGCCAGGGGAATCATCAGAATGTAGGATAATATGTAACCCAGTGCTTGCAGAATTTTTCTTGCTGTGAGTTTTTTTCTGAGAGCTAACTGGGAGAAGTAATTTGGCAGAAAGCATTGTTTTTCTGGTGAGAGGAAGGCTGTTTGGGAGGTTGTGTCCAGGAGTGCACCCAAGAAGGTGATCTGTCTGGAGGGGTTTAGGTTTGATTTTTTTCCTGTTGATAGTGAACACTACCAGCAACTTTTTTACATTCCATAACCAGTGGTTCCACCAATTGATTGGGGTCCCTATGGGATCACCCTATGGAGCCAGTGTGACCAATTTAGTTATGGCCCACTGGGAGAGGGTGTTTGTTTTACCTAATCTTTTGGTCCAAGAGAAAGTAGCGTTATACACTAGGTTTTTGGATGACATTTTTGCCATTTTCAATGGTAATCTAGATGATGTTAATAACTTGGTGTCGTTTTTTAACGACTCCACAGAATTTTTGAAATTCACATCTGAGTTTGCCATTGACAAGATTACTTACTTGGTCGTGGAACTAGAGAAAGATAGGAGCCTAAATTGCTTCGTGGCCAGCATACATCAGAAGCCGACTTTCTCGAATTCTTATCTACATTTTGACAGCGAACACCCATTACACCAAAAGAGGGCTATTGTGAAAGGCCAATTTGTTCAAGCAGCCTGTATGTCATCAGAAGATAAGAAATTTCACAAGGAGTGCAAGTTCATCTTTGGCATGTTCGTCAGCAGAGGGTACCCCGCCAATTTTGTCACAGAATTGAGTTTGGAAGTGCAGGGGAAGAGGGCCAATGGCCACTTCCGCCCCATTTTGGGGAATATGGAGGATGGGTCTTTATGTTTACCTTGCCTCACCAGTGAGTCTGATACTTTCAATTGTTCTTTAGTAATTTCATTCAACTTGGATGCAATGGACATTGTGTCCATTATAAAGAAAAATTGGTGCTTATTAACCACCGAGTCAATAGGAACATTTGGACTATTATCGCCCCCTAAGGTTACTTTGAGGAGGGGCCTAAACATCAAAAACATCCTGGAGTCCAAAGTTGCTGGTGCCTCCCCCAGATCTGGGATGCTCAAATGTAACATATGCAGGTACTGCAGATACATTAAAGCAAGTTCAGCTTTTTCCATCAGGGACAAGAAATATCTCATACAAGGAAGATTCAATTGTGCCAGTAATCGGGTGGTATATTTAGCCCAGTGTTCGGTCTGCCCAGGTTTCTACAGCGGCAAGACTGATAGGAAACTACAGGAACGAGTATACGAGCACTTATATGCCATCAGGAAGGGGAAGGTCGACAACGCTCTGGCCAAACATATATTAGACAATCCAGGTCATGAATTTTCGTTTACAGTCATCGATCAGCTAAACCAAGAGTTTATGGGGGGACGCGATTCTTTAAGAATTGAATGCAAGGAGTTGATGTGGCAACTTAAGTTGGAAGCTTACCATTTACCTGGACTTAACAGTATGCTTTCCATCAGTTGCTTTCTCAAATTGAGAAGCCTAGTGAGGTGAAGCCCCATGGAGTGACTTAAAGCCATCTGGGAACATATTTTTGGGTTTTACCATTTTTTATTTCATTTCTATGTTCACTATTTATTGTTTATATTAATGGTTATATTAACACTTGTGGGAATTTTCTTTCCACTTTTATATTTATTTTTAAAATACATTATAATTTTTCTTGTGGCTATTGACACATTTGATCATTTGTATTTATATGTAATTATGGTGGCTTTAAAATTCAATATTTGGAGCATCATAGGTTTACCAGCATTGATGGCAGGTATGAGTAGTAGATACCAAATTGTTGAACATTTTGGCCGCTTCTTAGTTAAAAATTTTAAAGTGTAATTATGTGCTTTTTAAAGGGGAGCCACTAGGGGGCGGATTTGAGTGGAGTAGTGATGTATTTATAGTGAGACAAATGTGTGGTGCAGTTTGTTTTTCTGAGGAAGTTGGTGCAGAGCGCCAACGAAAAGCTTGTTTTTAAGCTTAATAAAATTTCAATTCATTTTTTTCGTTTATTGGCATTCTTGTTTACAACATAACCTGTGGATTATAAAGAACTTTGCACACATCTATTTGAATCCAGGAGTTTAAACGCACTGGACCTGCAAGGGTGTTTTTTTCACCAGTTTGTTTTTTGTTTTTTGAATTTATAGAAGGTTTATGTCTTCCACCATGCAGGAAGCCAGTGGCACTTCAGACTCAGGCGACTTAACTATACTTATTAACCTCCTAACTGAGAAAGTGGATCATCTTTCACAGCGAATTGATGGGCTTTCACAAAGCGGTTCTTTGAGTCCAACGGTGCGCCCCTCCAGTGGATTATCGACGCAAACTCCAGCTTTGTTACCGGCTAGTGGAACCGGAACTGACCCGAGAGTTGTTACCACCGGCAACAAAGCTTTACATAATACCAATAGCAGCGGTAAGCCTAAGGGCATTTTGGGAGGCCATACAAGTTCAGGTGAGAATATTGGAGTCTCTCCAGCTATTCTCGGTGAAACGGAGGCACCGAGGAGGGGCTATGTTGAATTAAACTTAAACAATTGGTTGAATCGCCCCTTCAGTTTTCCTACTGGGGAAGACATCGGCAATATTGATATTCAAACTGAAGGATTGTCCAATTTACCTACTAAGCTCAACAATTTTGACCAAAAATTACTGAGGTTAAGGAAGTTACAACTTGAGGTATCCTACTTTGGGGAATGCCAACGTGCGAAGATTGTTCCGAAGGGGCTTCGCTCGTGGCAATACCCTACAGGTTTGGAAGATGGGTCGAACTTCCACCTTGACCTCTTGGCACTTTTTGATAGACATGGGAATGAATTGATCAATTTAATCTGCGCCCACTATCAGGAAGTTATTAATCAATTAACCATGGAACTTTCCAACTTAGATGAGGAAATTAAATCAGATACTCATTTTTTCAGATATCGTTATGAATACGAAAGAGTCTTTACCAGTATCGACCAACACATTTCCAAGACCACTATAACTAAAGTAAAGAAACTCCAGAGGGACATAAAAGCCTATAAAGAGGGGGTAGCCTACCCCAAACCCCCTAAATCTCAAGGGAATTTTCTAGGGAATAGCAGAACCACCATGGGGTTGCTATCTGGCCTCGAGACCAATGGCCAACCTATGCACACCCGTGAACCGGAGAATGGATCCCCATTGAGGCGAACAAACCAGAGAATTTCAACGGAATGTGTTATGAGTATTGGGTCGGGTGCGAGCCAGGAAGAGCCGACTCTTGACAACTATGACGAAAATTTTCAAGTCCGAGCCTCATGCCCCCAGCCACAGTCGGGTCGGATGATGAGGAACAAATACAAAACCAGGAGGAACTGAGAGATCATGGTCTAGCTATTCCTTTAGTATCCCCAACGCAACCTTTGGAAATACTTTACAATATGGGTAAAGACTTTAAAATTTACAATTTTTCACAGTTTGTTTTTTCTCAACCTTTGGTGGATGTTTTGGTTAAAGGATTAACTTTTGTACCCTCCTGCAGAGCTGGTGCTGGTAGGACTATATTGGACCTGAAACATTTTGTGAGAAAGTTGAATCTGTCACTGTTGTTGGGTGATTCCCAAAAATGCAAGAACCCTTACCACATACCAAGTACTTTTAATCCGCCATTACTCCCAGTTGTCAGAATTTTCGAACAATTGTGTGATCTTGACATCCACCACCTCCTCAATTCAAGGCGCCAGGCTCATTTTAATATTACTAAGGAGGAGAGGGCCTTGTTAGAGGCACTCAGGTTTGCATCAGTTAGACTTATGCAACCTGACAAGGGAAGGGGATTGGTGGCTATGGATATGAATGCCCACAATGACAGGATGTTGGCTATCCTATCTTCTGATACTTACCAGGAGGTTTCTAAGAATTAATTGAATCTTAGCTTGTGCCACATCCGGACATTTTTCGAGATGTTCATCAATGGCGTTATTGATGTGGATGTATATAATTTTGTTTCTGTGGCATCACCTAAAATCCCAGTCTTGTTTGGGAACCCCAAGATACACAAGAACATCTATGATCCACCTATGCAGCAACTGGTCAGTGCCAGCGGAAGCATTACGTATGCAGCGGCCAAGGTGGTGGACGAGATTCTCAAGAAGTATGTGGACAGAGTTCAATACATTTTGAGAGATTCTTGGGCTTTTTTGGAAAAAGTGGGTTCTGTTCCACTTAATGCTGATTGTATTCTCTTGACCATTGAAGTTGTTGACCTGTACTCATCTATCCCCCATTTGGAGGCGGTTGAGTGGATCCAATTGGAAATGTTTTTTCACCATGCTCCTGCAGAAGAAGTTACGATGGTCAGCGAACTATTGGAGTTTATTCTTACCAGCAACTTTTTTACATTCAATAACCAGTGGTTCCACCAATTGATTGGGGTCCCTATGGGAACGCCCTGTGGAGCCAGTGTGGCCAATTTAGTTATAGCCCACTGGGAGAGGGTGTTTGTTTTATCTACTCTTTTGGTCCAAGAGAATGTAGCGTTATACACTAGGTTTTTGGATGACATTTTTGTCATTTTCAATGGTACTCTAGATGATATTAATAACTTGGTGTCATTTTTTAATGGCTCCACAGAATTTTTGAAATTCACATCTGAGTTTGCTATTGACAAGATTACTTACTTGGACGTGGAACTAGAGAAAGATAGGAGCCTAAATCACTTCGTGGCCAGCATACATCAGAAGCCGACTTTCTCGAATTCTTATCTACATTTTGACAGCGAACACCCATTACACCAAAAGAGGGCTATCGTGAAAGGCCAATTTGTTCGAGCAGCCCCTATGGCATCAGAAGATAAGAAATTTCACGAGGAGTGCAAGTTCATCTTTGGCATGTTCGTCAGCAGAGGGTACCCCGCCAATTTTGTCGCAGAATTGAGTTTGGAAGTGCAAGGGAAGAGGGCCAATTGCCACTTCCGCCCCATTTTGGGGAATATGGAGGATGGGTCTTTATGTTTACCTCACCTCGCCAGTGAGTCTGATACTTTCAATTGTTCTTTTGTAATTTCATTCAACTTGGATGCAATGGACATTGTGTCCATTATAAAGAAAAATTGGCACTTATTAACCTCCGAGTCAATAGGAGCATTTGGACTATTATTGCCCCCTAAGGTTACTTTCAGGAGGGGCCTTAACATCAAAAACATCCTGGAGTCCAAAGTTGCTGGTGACCCCCCCAGATCTGGGATGTTCAAATGTACCATGTGCAGGTACTACAGATACATTAAAGCAAGTTCAGCTTTTTCCATCAGGGACAAGAAATATCTCATGCAAGGAAGAGTCAATTGTGCCAGTAATCGGGTGGTATATTTAGCCCAGTGTTCGGTCTGCCCAGGTTTCTACATCGGCAAGACTGATAGGAAACTACAGGAATGAGTATACGAGCACTTATATGCCATCAGGAAGGGGAAGGTCGACAACGCTCTGGCCAAACATATATTAGACAATCCAGGTCATGAATTTTCGTTTACAGTCATCGATCAGCTAAACCAAGAGTTTATGGGGGGACCGGATTCTTTAAGACTTGAATGCAAGGGGTTGATGTGGCAACTTAATTTGGAAGCTTACCATTTACCTGGACTTAACAGTATGCTTTCCATCAGTTGCTTTCTCAAATTGAGAAGCCTAGTGAGGTGAAGCCCCCTGGAGTGACTTAAAGCCATCTGGGAGCATATTTTTGGGTTTTACCATTTTTTATTTCATTTCTGTGTTCACTATTTATTGTTTATATTAATGTTTATATTAACACTTGTAGGAATTTTCTTTCCACTTTTATATTTATTTTTAAAATACATTATAATTTTTCTTGTGGCTATTGACACATTTGATCATTTGTATTTATATGTAATTATGGTGGATTTAAAATTCAATATTTGGAGCATCATAGGTTTACCAGCATTGATGGCAGGTATGAGTAGTAGATACCAAATTGTTGAACATTTTGGCCGCTTCTTAGTTTTTTAAAGTGTATTTATGTGCTTTTTAAAGGGGAGCCGCTAGGGGGCGCATTTGAGTGGAGTAGTGATATATTTATAGTGAGACAAATGTGTGGTGCAGTTTGTTTTTCCTGAGGAAGTTGGTGCAGAGCGCCGACGAAAAGCTTGTTTTTAAGCTTAATAAAATTTCAATTTGTTTTTTTCGTTTATTGGCGTTCTTGTTTACAACATAACCTGTGGATTATAAAGAACTTTGCATACATCTTTTTGAATCCAGGAGTTTAAAGGCACTGGACCTGCAAGGGTAATTTTTTCACCAGATAGTGAACACTAGAGAGGTTAGGGTTGTTTGTACAAAGAGCAGGTCCTGTAGTAACTTCTCTTTGCTGTCTGCCTAGATTAGGCAGTCATCCAGATAAGGGTAAATCTGGATGTTTTGCTGTCTGCAGAAAGCAACCACTGGGGCCAGGCATTTTGTGAAGACCTTTGGAGCCGTAGATAAGCCAAAGGGTAGCACAGAGAACTGAAAGTGTTGTGAACCTGCTCTGAAGAGTAGGTATTTTCTACAAGACTCCCTTATGAGTATATGAAGGTAGGCTTCCTTTAGGTCTAGGGTGGCTAGCCATACATTTTTGCCCAGCATTGGTAAAAGTTTTTGAAGAGTTAGCATTTTGAATTTTGGGACCTCTAGGAAGGTGTTTAGAGTGGACAGATCGAGGATGGGTCGACAAATGCCTTCTTTTCTTGGCACTAGGAACAGTCTGGAGTAAAAACCTTTTCCTGCTTGCTCCTGTGGCACAGGCTCCATCCACTGCCCCTTGAACATGGAGTATGTGCACTTGTTTTAATGCTTCTGCCCACTGATTTGGAGGTAGATTTTGGTAACCTGTTAAGGTTGGGACTTGTTGGAAGGTAAATTTGTAGCCCTGGAAAATTATTTTTAATACCCATTGGTCCTTTGTTACAGACAGGCAATTTTGTTTGTAAAGGCCTTCCTCCTAATCTCTGATGGGAGGGGGAGTGGGTGTCATTGCACATTCTGAGAGTAGTGAGTGTACTTAGAACTCCCTGCTGTGGGAGTGGTGGAGGTCCACTGCTTAATCCTTTATTGGCCTTGGTTTTGTGGTCTAACTGGTCTGTCCCTGCGAGGCCTCCCTTGAACCTGTCTATTGGGGGCTGGGAAAGACCAGTGCTTAGAGAGAAAGTTTCTGCTGAATCTGGGAGGAAGTCTTTAACTGTTTGCATAGTTTTAGCTTTATCCTCCATCTTTTTGATGACCTCCTCTGCTTTTGATCCAAACAAGCGGTCTTTATCCAGGGGGGCTCAAATAGTTTTGATTTTACATGATCAGACAGTGGCTGTTCATTTAGCCATGTGTGCCTCTTAATGACTGAACCTGCCACAGCGGCCCAACTTGAGGCTTCTAGGGCATCAAATCCGCAGTGTAGAGAATGTTTAGCTACTTGAGAAGTAGAGTGCAGAAGATCTGCTAACTCTTTGGCAGTATTAGTGTCAGGTAAAGATGAAATGTTTTGTTTCATAAGTTCCAAGGTGTGCTGTTGATATTTTAGTATATGGAACTGGCAGTTAAGAGCTCTAATACCTAAGGTTGTGGAGGTGTACACTTTCTTACTCCATCTGTTCAGAGCGCTTGAGTCCTTGTCAGAGGGAATTATTTTTTTAGATGAGCTAGCCTTGGCCCCTTTGGGCCCCTGTGTGATGACCTCTGGGTCTGTTGCAGGGTTTTTAACAAAGTACTTATGTGAATCAGGCACCCTGTAGTACCTATCAGGTTTTCTAGGAGTAGGGTGTAGGGCATCAGGGGTGAGCCTAGATACATTAAAAACATCATCCATCACATCCAGAATAGGAGGGATGGCCAAGGGTCTGTGCTGAGGAAGATCTAGAAACTCTCTTAGTCTTTTCTTAGACTGAGGATAATCTTGGGCATCCCAGTGGAAATGCTCTCTGAGAGTGTGCAGGGTTTCCCCAAATGAAAGATCCTCAGGGCACGAGGCAGAAGGAATAGATTCCTCTGCATCAGAATCCTCAAAGGAGGTGAGAGGTTGTTGTTCCTCATCTGAATCCAGGTAGTCTAAAATTTCAGAATCCAGCTCTGTGTGAACTTCAGGGGAAGTCTCCATCTTTCTTTTAGAAGGAGTGGTATGGCTACCCCTGATGAAAGTGATGAGGTCCTCTGCCATTTTCAGTAACTGTGTGTGAGGTGGTGGAGGAGGAGTAAGATGGTGACTAGAGATTGTTTTCTTTGGGGTGGTCTTGCTTTTAGACCTTAGTAAATCCATTTGTCATTGGGATGCGGTAGTTTTTGCCTTGAATCGGTTGTGCGAAGAACCTCCTCAGAAGCTGGTGCCTGCGTAGCAGCTCCAGACCCCATCAAAGTGGAGACAACCAAGGGATCGATAATGAAGCATCCCCCGGCAGCATACTGGACTCCAAAAGGGTCTTGGTAGAGCCCTGCGAAGGAAATGAGTCAGGCATCAGGGGCTATGAATGCGCCTCACTGAATTCTGAGAACTGACAACTTGCTTCTGGTATGGGTCATCTGAAGGCTTAGGTTTGTGTGGTCTGTCCCTTTGTTTATCTTTTCATTTTTTGGGAATATCCACAGACTGCTGACCAACAGATTCCATTTCATAATGCGAGAAACTACTTCGGAAATGCCTGGCTACAAATTCAGCTCTATGGCGAATAGTCCTAGAATTGAAAAGTGCACAGAACTGACATCGGGGGACGTCGTGGTCTGGGCCTAGACAAGTAACGTACAAGGTATGGAAGTCTTGGTGTGGTACTTGTTTTCCACAGCAGAGACAATTATTTACTTTTTCAGACATTGGTTACTGCAAGAAAAAGTTCCCCAATGGGGTACTTAGCTTTAGTTGTTTTCAGATTCAACTTCCACTCTGGCAACAACCATCCGGCACACACGCAAACTGCTTTTGCTTCAGGCTCCACGGCAAGAAAGACCGATGCAATGGCGCAGGGGAAAAGCTTGACTCTGGTATTTGGGCCGACCGAGGACTACTATAACCCACAAGTGATGACTGCAACAATGAAACACGAAGAACATCATTAGTATTAGTGGAGGATTGTATGACTGCTTCTAATTTGCACCTCTCCACAAATTTGGTCTTACAGAGGCCCTTAACGTTGGCCTTGACTTCAGAGAAGTAGATGCCAGAAAGGAGCAGTCCCAGGACCAACCCCAAAGGGACTCTACTGGCAGCTGGACTCTTTTTTGAGATGGACTCTCCAGTTCTAACTTCCTGGGTTCTGTCTGTGAGTCAACTAGTTATCCACCAAGTGACATAAAGGGTTTATACTTAACCTCCTGAACTTGTCAACAAAGCCTGAGTGGGGTATTGTGTCAAATGACTTGGTCAGGTCATGGTAGAGTGTGAATCATTTTGTACTCATCCATTACACTGGTGACCATCTCAAAGAAGGCCACCAGGCTGGATTCAGTGTTAGAGGCTTCCTATGTTATTATTCATCATTTTCATGGTAATTCTTTCCATGGCTTTGCATATGAGACTAGTGAGACTTATGGATCTGTAGTTTCCAGGGTCAACAGATGGCCCACCTTTGTGCAGAGGGATGACAGCTAGTTAGTGTTTCTAGACAGCCTGACAGATAGTACTTTGTGCTACTTAGAAAGCAGTCTGTGATTGCCTGGTACATCAATACAGTATTCTTTACTTTAGAAAGAACACTGAAGACCTGTTTCCTAAGTTATATTTGGTGACATTTCCTGACAGGAAGTTGGTGGAGGAGGGGGGGTTCTAAAGTTAGAGCTGAATTTGTCTTCTGGCCTTTTTTAATTTCCCCAAATCTTTTGGGTTTCCTAATACCATGATGGGAATGGACCTCATTCCTAAGTCAAAGTATGATTAAACTTCATGAAATTAGTATTGGTTTGATCTTTGATGTTAGCTAGAAGTGCTCTTTGCAGTACCTGCAATATGCCCAGTAATGACTCCTGCAATTCATATGGAGTTATATGTATCAGTAACATATCTAAGTATGATTGTAAATTCTTTTTTATAAGACCCGTTGCTCTTACTATTGGAACCATCTGGGTATTGTTCTTCCATATTGGCCTTGTTTCTGCCTGCAAATCCTGAC
>NC_056748.1:69102145-69227216 GCF_019279795.1 Protopterus annectens | reverse complement strand
GGAAAATAATTTTCTTGGGTGGCAAAAGCCAGGGTACATTTTTGGTTGGGCTTGTATAGGCCCCTGGGCCAATAGCCTAGTACCTACCTATGAACCTACATGATCACTACACAGAATGTGGGTAATGAATATTCATAAGCACACCATTTCTGACCACAGCAATTGGCAAACGTGTGTTTCTAAGCTTCTTGCTTTCCTTCCAGTATAAATATGACAAAGATAAAGCTTTTGCTGTAGTGTTTCAGAGTGAAAGCTTTGTTACTTCTCTTATTCACTTAAAGAAGTCAATAGATCAACAGGATTTGCATCACCTCACATTTTAAGAACAATTATTGTATGTCATTATATGCTGACTATAATACTCGGTGATTTTTATGAGGGTCAGGGCAAAATATGAGACAAAATCAGGGATGTTCAGAAAACCAAAAAGGACAGTTGAGAGGAATGTTGTGAAGTCACATCTTACTGTTTGTGCTCCACCACAGCACTTCTGCTAAGAGCGTGTGTGTGTGTGTGTGTGTGTGTGTGTGTGTGTGTGTGTGTAGCATCGCAGTAATAACACCACTATAGTTCTCAATGTCTTTGCCAAAGACTTAAGGACAAAGTTAAAATGATGCAGAGACAAAGGCCAAAATCAGTTGATAACTTTTTAAATATTACTCTAATGCACACACAAAAAAAAATAAATAACAAGAGACAATGTAAAAATATGAGAAATTACAGACATTCTGCAATTTCTGGGAGTTTCTCTCTCACTCTTTATGAATACTTATTATCAAATAGAGTTATTAATAGATAAGAAACTACTTCCTCAACAGCATGCCCATCAAAATAGTGAGATATTTAATTCACAGACTCTACAAAGTTTGTTACATGTTTAGTTGCTAATTATGAAAAAACGGCTCATAGGTTCAGAGGTAGTTACTAGGCACACAGTCCGGGAGACCATTTAGGAGCCTAACCCAAATTCCCAATTGCTCCAGACCACTAACTGGCTAAGTGACTTGGTTAATTTACATGTACAAGTTAAAGTGTGCCTCTCAACTGTTCTTACATTTTCTACTGATACAATGTTTGGAGAACTTCAGGACAATTACTTAAAACTATATATGAATGTGAAAAAGAAATGGAGACTTGTAAGATCAAATTTTAAAAGGTAATTATTTGATTATGAAAGGGGCTTTCCCTTTACATGGAAAAATCACAAATGAACAGTACATTGTATAAATGAAGCTCAATCTATGGGCAATTTCTTTTAAGGATTCCAGTACTGATACCTCTGCAGAGATTGATTTAAGCTTCTACTGTCTCCTCTCTAGCAAATAAATGACGTAAACAGATTATACAATAATTTTGCCAAGGATGAAATTTAAATTAAAGTTAGTAGTCACCATAACTATGCATCTGTGTTGTAAATTTTCATTCTTCCTCAGCAAATGGGTCTCAGATCGGACTCATTCACATTTACAAGACTCTTGGATCCAACTCTCAAGCTCCTCTCTCTACTCATAACGCCCCCTGTCAACCTGCTATCAGTTTACTGCTTTATAAGCCCTAGGACTGATTAATCGTAAGCATACTCAAAGAAACAATAGTAAACAAAACAATGTTGTGCAATGGTCACCAAGGAGGATCTGGGTTGTCCCAAAAAAATGTTAATGTAAATTAAACATTTAGTAAAAATATTCAAAACACTAAGTAATGCTGAAAAATTATATAATGATAGGCACAATTAATAATCTTTATTTAACAAAAAATATATATATATCAATAAAATGAACTTAAGCGCTTTTATTCCACCTAGATAGGAATTTCATCAGAACTATCATTTAAATAAGAAGAATAGTAGTGATAGAACTGGAGCTCAAACCTGGAACAGAAGTTCCACGATGACCACAACATCAATCCAGGAGATGATAGAAAGGGGGAAAGAGGTGGGGGAAGAGGGTGGGGAGTGGAGGAAGAATGAAAATGGACAACATAGATACATAGTTATGGTGAGTACATAACTTTAATATCTGATGTTGTCCTTTTCATTTGCTGAGTGACTGTGAAACAGTCCCCAGCTATGTGGACCTGGGGGGCCCTCATAGGTTCATAGGTGTGTTCTAGGCTAATGGCCCTGGAGCCTTTACAAGCCTACCCCATAGGATTACCCTGGCATCGTGCCACCCGACCTTAGTTCCCAGTGCCTCTGTCGAGTAAAGCCACTGGAGTGATCCCCGGGGTGAACTGTCTATTTCCCATCCACTCGTCAAGATTTCTCTTGAAGAGGGCCAGTGAGGTGCTCTGTTTCACATGTATGGGAATTCTATTCCATAGCATAGGCAGTCTGTTTGTTATGAACCTATCCCTCCACCATGTTCTGTTGATTGTGGTAACGAGGTTGAGGTCTCTGGAGTGTGTAGTGCGGAGGGATTGGGATTTCTTTAGATGTAGCATTTCTAACAGAGCTGAGTCAGACATAGCTTCGTAAGTCAAGCAGAGATCACCTCTAAGTAGGCAATATGAGACAGAGAATAGTTGGAGTTTTTTGAGTCTGTCCATATAGGACAAGTGTTTAAGGCCCAGGATCCTCTTTGTGAGGTACGTTTGCAGCCTCTCCAGTTATTTCAGGTGTTTAGTGAGGTACATGTCAAATGGGGCATTGTACTCAGTGATTGGCCTAATGAGGGAAGAGTAGAGGGAGACATGACCTCTTTCTTCTTGGATGCAAAATCTTTAGTAATGAGATGTGCCACACAGAAGAACTTTCTGACCACAGTGGCAATGTGGTGGTCAAAAGAGAGGTTGCTGTCAACCTGTGTTCCCAGATCTCTCATAATGCCTTCTGTGTTCAGTGGGCTACCATCGATGTGGTAATTCACGGCTTTTACGCAAAGGGGATGACGACACATTTTTTTGGCACTGAGCTTAAGGCCATGGTTGTGACACCAGTTATTGGTCTCAGTGAGACCTTTCTGTAGGATGTCAATATCACTTGGGTAGTTAATAAAAACTCCCAACTTGCAATTGTTTGTGAACTTTGTCAGCCAGAGTCCTTTCATGTTGACCTGGACTTTAGAGAAGTAGACAGCAAACAGGAGAGGACCCAGGACCAAACCCTGTGGGACTCCATTTGTGACTGGTCAGCAGTCTGACTTGGAGTTAGCTACTTTCACACTGTGGGTTCTATCTGTGAGTCACTTTGCAATCCACCTGGTGATATAGGGGTTGATGCCTATCTTAGTGAATTTTTCTATGATTCCTGAGTGGGGAATGGTATCAAAGGCTTTGCCCAGATCAAGGGAGGCTGTATGAACCACCTTGCCTTTATCCACAGCACTGGTGACTGACTCAAAGAAGTTGGCCAAGTTGAGCAGGCATGATCTACCCTTCACAAAACTAAACTGTGTGGGATCCAGAGTTTGGAGATTCCTTATATCCTTGTCTATTAGGTCCATGATGATGCATTCCATAGCTTTGCATATCAGACTCATCAGGCTAATGGGGTGATAGTTCCCAGGGTCTGTAGTCGCTCCTCCCTTGTGGAGAGGGATGACTGTAGCAGTGCAACATTCGGTAGGGACAAAGCCTGAGGTGAGGCTGTGACTGAATAGGGTACACAGGTGAGGTGCCAGTTCACTCTGTAGTTCATGTAGAACACAGCCAGGGATATTGTCAGGTCCCATAGAAGGTGTATTCTTGGCCTTGGACAGTGCTGTTTTAATCTGTGCAGCAGTAATCCTGGGTGCCTGCCAATCTACTGGTATTGTGATTGGTCCTTGGGTGGGGAAGGGAGGGGTAAAGATGGCACTGAATCTGTCGGCCTGTATACTGGCAATAACTGTTGGCTCAGTATAGGAGGTACCATTGTGCAGTAGCTCAGAGCAAATCTGGGTATTGCCGTGGAGATTATTTACATAACTATAGAAGGCCATGTGGTTGTCTTTACTATCTGCTGCAATTATGTTTTCATAGCTAGCTTTAGAGGATTTAATGAGGGAGCTCAACTTTTTGTTGAGGCTGATAAGGGAGTTTTTCCAGTCTTGGGACTTTACCTTACTCCGCATCAGTTTCCTCCTTCTGTTGTAGAGTTTGTTTATGGCAGGGGACCACCAGATTGACTTCCTTTTTTTGGAGGAGAGCGTCTTGGTTCTTTTGGGTATGGCGAGATCCATGCATTTGTGTACATGTTTGTACAGTGCATTGGTGTATGATTCGGCGGTCATGCAACTATTCTCCATTTGCATGGGTACCGTGAAGTTAGCCACCTCTGTTTTAGGAGCCCATTAGCTTGAGTTTTTCATGGTGGTTACCTTTGCGGGGGAGGGGGGGGGTAGGAGGGATGTGGATTTCCAAGGTGATTCGTTTATGGTTGGATCTAACCAGGGAGGAGTTGACTATTGGTGTAGGGCAACGGTTGCCTATGTTAGTAATGACCAGATCAAGGATATTGCTACCTCTAGTGGGAGTAGGAACGCGCTGGTCCAGTGCATTGGAATTAATGAATTCCAGGAAACGTTGGGCAAATGTATTGGTACATGAGTAGTTTTCCCAGTTAATGGAGGGGTAGTTGAAGTTCCCCAGTATGAGAGTGTTAGGTTGGACCCTAATATTCTCCAAGGTGCTTAGGAATGTGGAGTGGGAGTCTTGGGACATGGTTAGGGACCTATAGCAGGCTATGCCCTGAATCGTTGTATTACCCAATGTTAGCTGCACCTGAAGTATCTCTGATGCATTATGTTGGGCCACCAGTCAGGAGGTGTGCACATCCTTTATGAATATGGAAACAGCACCGCCCTTGGAGCTTTGGTCCAAGTTATGGGGCTGAAAGGTGTGGAATGAGTTACAGCCTGGTAGTGCAGGGGTGCTCTCTGCTACATTGAAATAGGTCTCTGTTACAGCACAAATGTCGATGTTCTCCATTTTAAGGAGTGCTTCGAGTGAGTGCATGTTGAGATTTAGACTTCTAGAGTTGAGCAGCATGACCCTCAAATTGCATTTGTTTGTAGCTGTTATGGTGGTAATTTGGTAATTGAAACACCACCTAAAAAGGCACTATAGGGGTGGAAAGAGCCTTGGCCAGTATCTGGAAGCCCAGGGGTGACAGATGCAGGCCATCTCTGGCAAAGCATCGAGGTCTGTCAATCATGTCATCCCAGCCAGACAGATACTGGATCCCTGCAGAATGGCACCAGAAACTTAGCCAATTGTTGAAATAATTCATTTTCTGCTTGTACTGTGGTATTATTCTGGGTGATGGTAGGATGCTGCTCAGGGCTAGGGTCATACCTGCCTGGGCTACATAATCCAAGAGGTCCTCCATATCTCTTTTCATGTAGTCCAGGGAGGTTAGTCTCAGGTCATTCACACCCACACATGCAATGACAGAGTCATATTTGTACCTGTTGTTGAGGGACCTGAGTGCGTTATGTGGTGGATCCTGGCACCTGACTGTTACTTTCTTCTTATTTAACCTAGTGAGTGGGACATCAGTGTGTCTCACTATCGAGTCACCTATGACTAGTTTGTTGGACATGCTGTTTTGCCTTGGGGGCTTTGGTTGAGTGGCACACTGTTTAGGAAAGTTATGTGTCTCGTGATTAGTGTTGTGTTGTGGTGGTCGAGTGGGTTTCTATCTTGGAGGCCTCTGCTGTTTGGGTAGATTTTTATTGAGAGCCTCCACGAAGGTGGGTATGTGGTTTGTGTTTTTATGTGAAGGCAGTGTTGGTGTGTGCTCTGGAGGGCTGTGTGTTCCATGTGGTGTGGTGTAAGTGTTGACCTTTTCCTCTTGAGCAGCTATTCCGGTCTTGGCTGGAGATTGTGTGGCTTCCAGTTTGGATATATAAGTGCATCTCTCGCAAGTCTGAGTATTGCAAGGTAAAAGGAGAGGGTTGTCGGTGTACATTAGGCACTTGCTACATTGCCTCAAGATGCCCAAGTTCACCAGGTTAACAGGAGAAAGCACAGGGAACTGACCTTTTGACATGCCTGGAGTGGTGAGCATTAATAATTACTGGAGCTGTTTCCTTGTAGGATGTTTAGTACTGGTAGCACTTTTGTGTGCTACAATAATTGCTACAAGAAGTATGGTAAAGTACTAGACTAATAAGCTAGTAAAAGTGCAGACTTTGGCACCGCTTAGAAGCTTACAAACAGTCCTGGATACAGCAAATCTGTATCTGGACTAGACTAGTTATAGGAAGGTGGGAAACAAGCTCAAATGCAGGCTTTTAAATCAGAAAGTTGAAAGTGATGGAAAAACTGTCCAAACGGCCAATAAACTACAATTTCTGGGCCGGAAACCATTCCTCTTGTGGTAGATAGGCTACCTAGTGCTTACCACTCCCACTGAAAAGCTAGAAGGCTTCCCTCCAACACAGAAAGGCTTGGGGGCTCAAAAGCTTACATACAGTCCTGGATACAGGAAATCTATATCTGGACTAGAGTATTTACAGGAAAGGCAGGAAACAAGCTTGGAATTTTTCTTCAGAAGAGCAGCTAAAACAGCACTAAAAACAATTCAAGTGCAGTGCAAGCTAGTAGACTTGAGTATATAGCAATATTAAAGCAAAGCCAGTTTAAATAAATGCAATTAATTCACACTGTAGTGTGAACTGAATTCAGTTTTTGTTTTATTCAATTCTGAACAGTTAAAGTGCCAAAAAATATACTTATCAGCTGAGAAGCACACTCAATCAGAACAGAAGGAGATTCTAACAAAGTTTTTTTTTTTTTTTTAGTAAAGTGGAAAGGGAGAAAGGCGAAACATGGAAGTATATTCTGGAGTACTGCAGAATCAAAGGCAGATACGCTCCTGGAAGTCAAATCCAATTTCTAATAAGCAATAAAGGTATGATCATTATACCAGGTACCTCTGTACAAATGTCATCAATAGACATTCTAGACCAAAAGGCTGAAGATGTAGCCATGGATCTGGTGGAATGTGCTTTAGGAGGCCTGGGTAGGGGCAAACTTTGCCGATGTAAACAAAGGAAATGCAATCAGTAAGCCATTTGGCCAGGCTAATTTTAGAAATGGGTGAGCCCAATTTATTTGGGGAAAAGGAGACAAACAATAGTTCTAACTTTCTGAAATATTTTGTTCTATAGAGATAAAAATGTAGTTGCCTATGTACATCCAAAAGATGGACCATGTATTTTCCTTTGTAGTCAAAGTTCAAAAGGAATATAAATTAATGGCTTGTATTAATTTTGGAGGCTATTTTGGTAAAAAAGACGGACTGGTCCGTAAGGTAACTCTGTCTTTGTGAAAAATAAGATAAGCAGATTTGGGAGAGAGAGCCTGGCATTCATTAACTCATCTTGCAGATGTAATGGGCACCAGAAAAACTGTTTTCTATGATAAAAATTTTAAATTAGACTTAGCTGATGGTTCAAAGGATTTCTGAGTTAACTGTTGCAGCATGACTGTCAAATTCCAGAGGGGGGGGGTGATGGGTCCTTCACTGGGGCCTAAGCAAAAAGCACCTTTTAGAAAAGCCTTGTACAACTTTGAAGACGCTAATGAGGAAGTGTTTCCTCCTGAGTGAAAATTAGATAATGACTGCCAATTGACAGTAGAAAAACTAGCTCCTTCTTGAAAAATAGATGCTAAAAATTCTAGGACCACAGAGATAGGAGCAGCGAAGGGGTCAAATTCCCAGTGTAGAGCCCAAAATACAGAATCTTTTCCATTTACTATTGCAAATCTTCTTTGTAGAGGCCTTGTGGGAAGACAGAAGTATGTGTTGGACTGGTGAGGAAAGCCTGGTCTGTCTAGCTATCAGTGGAAATAGAGAAACCATGTGGTCAACTTGAGGCCTGGAATGTCTGTATGATCCATCCCAGAGCTGTGAGAAAGCAGGTCTGGGATGGGGTCTAGTATTCATGGTGGATAACGAAGTTAAGACCAAAGGAAAGGGAACCACAATTAACGAGGCCAAAAGGGAGCAATGAGGATAACTGTGTTCTTCAACTGAAGTGCCTTGTGTAAGAATTTGGAAATTAAAGGTATTGGGGAATAAGCATAAAGGAGACTGGAGGGCCAAATATGGATTAAATCATCTCTTGGTGATTCCCTTTGAAGGGGGATTAGGGCAAAAAACCGGCAGCACTTGTCGTGGGAAGATGCAAAGAGGTCACAGCAAGGCTGGCTCCAGTGATGGAAATTCCTCTCTGCCACTGATTGACAGACCACTCATGAGGCATCAGAATGGACTTGCTGAGTTTGTCCGCTAGAACGCTGGACTTCACTGGTATATGTGTTGCCATAAGAAAGCGGTTGTAGGAGATCACACACTGCCACACTGTCACTGCTCCCGATAAAGGGAGTAAGACTGGGTTCCCCCGTTTGTTGATGTACCAAACTACAGACATGTTGTTGGTTTATACTGCAATCGTCACAAGAGGATGGACGTCTTGGAAGGCCTGCAACACTAGGAGGACTTCTTTCATCTCTAGGACACTGAGATGTGAATTGGTGTCTTCTGGAGATCAAATGCCTTGGAACATTCATCCCAAGAAATGCCCCCCCCCCCCCCAGCTGGGAGGTGTCCATGGTTACCATAGCTACTGGGAGGCAAAAGTCCAAGAAGGCATCCTAGGAAAACTATGTCTGACTGTATCTACCAGTGTAGACAGTGTTTGCATACTTGAGTGAGTTTGATTGGAAAGGACGAGGGATGATGAATAATTGACCACTGAACAGCTAGAAGAATTGAAAAATGCACATATAAAACTAGGCCATAGGAACTAGGGTTATGGTGGCTGCCATTGCCCTGGGACCTGAAGAACAAGTCTGGCTGGGAGAGAAGCATGTGCAATAATTTGCTTCACCTGGTACCTGATTATCCTTACATGATGGATTGGAAGACAGGCTATCTGACTTACTGTGTTCAACTGAGCACCTATAAACTCCAGGCTCTAAATAGGTTGAAGATGAGATTTGCAAGATGTTGACTGAGAAACCTAGTAATTGACATAACTGAAGCTAGTAGTCCCTGGATTCCTCTAGAAGATGTTTGGTTGGGGCAGTGAGGAGCCAGTCACCTAGGTATGGAAACACTCAGAATCCCAGCAGTCTCAAGTGAGCTGCTACCACTGCCATACATTTCGTAAACACCCTGGGGACTGAGATTAGACCAAAAAGCAGGGCCCTGAATTGATAACAACTGGCCCTTAGCTTAAAACACAGAAATTTTCAGGATTGTCTTTCACCTTGATGTGATAGTACGCATCCTGAAGATCAAGGAAACACATCCAGTCTTCCTTGTATAGAAATGGCAGAATGGACTGAACCACGACCATTCAGAACTTTGACTTCTTCAGAAAAATATTTAGTTTGCTTAGATCTGGAATTGGTCTCAGGTCTCCAGTTTTCATTGGCACTAAAAAGAATCCTGAATAAGTTCTAAATACTTTCTGGTCTGGTGGGACCTTCTGGATGATTCTTTTTGTCTAGCAGCTTTTGAGTTGCTGCCTCCCTCTGACTGGGTGGAACATCAGGGAGCCTTTTCATTTTGTTTGGGCAATCTGGAAAAATGGTATGTAATAACCTGTGGATATGATTTTTAGCACCCAAGAGTCTTTTGTTATTGATGCCCAGGCATCTGCGTGCAGAAACAAGCAACCACTGACTGCCTCCAGAGGTGTGCAGTCAGACAACCTTTCAGGACCATGCTGGTTTTGAAGGCCTCCTCTGCTGCCAGGACAGCATCTTCCATTTGAACCCCCCCCCCGCCCCTGAGGGAGTTATCCCAACATGAAACCTGCAAAGGACCCTGAGACTTATGGAACCAAATTTTCTTACCTCCTCTTTGATTCCTGGAAAAGGATCGCTGAGGGGTAGAAAAGTGTATTCCTAAGGAAAACAGGGTCGTTGCCATACTGTATACACTGGGAAAGCATTGCCTTTACAGTTGAACTAAACATAGATGTTCCCGCAAAAGCAACATTGATGAAAGAAGACTTGGAAGGCTCTCCAAAGTCACATAAGTGCATCGAGGTATGTCTCCTAATGACTATGCTGAACCAGCCACCTAAGAAGTACCCTCTGCAGCATGGGAAATTAGCTTAATGGATGCATTAGAGATGGATAACAGAGTGGCCAGTTGTGAAGAAGACTTCTTGTAGTCCTCCATGTACATGGACTTGGAGAGGGATTTGGAAAGTTCTCAGTCAAATCCCTTGTAATCTTTTGAAATGTCCCAAGTACTTCAGAAACCATAAGGCAAAGGTCACTGAAGCAAAAACACTCTTTGCAAATCCAATGTCCTGAACCTCTGTTAGGGGGATGGATAGTGGAGTTCTGTACCACCAGCTCCTTTTTTGTGGCTGCTGCCACAACCATAGCATCAACAGGAACTCCTTTGCTCCAGTGTGGTCTGTCTTTAGGTGGTGCAAGAAATTTATCAGGGTGACAGGGAATGGATTCTACAGTATCCATTTCCTTCCATGCCCAGTGAGAGACTAGAAATATAAGCTTATCTGCCAGGGGAGTCACCCAAGATGTAGATGAGCTGAACCCAAAAGCTTAAAAGAAAGACTGACTCATCTTGGGCAGGGTATCAGATGACTATCCACCCTTTTGCCTGAGAATCTCTAAGATGAATCCAAAGGAGACACCATCTGGTAGAGATCTGGGAGATCCCTCTCCTTCATCGAAGTCAGTGTCTTTGGTGAGAGACTCCAGTGGTGAGTCTATGTGTCTCCTCTTACACATGCTCTTTTAGAAAACCTCCTCAGTGGGACAATCTGGATCTGAAGAGAGGGGAAAGTCCTCAATGGGGACTGGCTGTCCCTGTGGAATAGGCCTGAGAGGATCAGAGATTGGACCCATAGGGGGTATGGTTGTAGGATCGGAAGAGTAGTCAGATCTCTCAGAAGGGGAAAACCCTCTCCACTACCTCAGAGGCAGAAGGACCAGGAGACTCCAGTGCTGCCAGTGCTACCATGCCACAACTCTGCCTGGTCCCGTGACTTGAAGGGGGGAGTCGGGCTCTAGCTGTCCAACACACAAGCCCCAATGGGCAGGGATAGCTCCAACAGCACTGGAGTGGAACCTAGCCCCCTGGCCCTGGTGCCAGTGCTTCGGCCACAAGAGTCATCCTGGTCCAAAGGAATCTGAGCCAAACAAGTCAGGGAAGTGGTCAGAGTTGAAGATCTAGCTGTCTTCGGATCTGACTTTGACAATTTCAGGTCTCTTGGATCCAAGGGCTCTGAAAATCTGGATCAGATTGGAGAAGGAGAGATCACTGCATGAGAAGTAGAAGGAAGGCTCATGAATCTGATGGGAGACTGAGATGGGATAACCCTCATCTGAATCTGAGTTCTGAGGAACTTCCTCATCATCCTATCCACTTCGGATTCTGAAAGGTCCCTGGAGGACCTGATGGAAGAAGTGATGGATTGGGGTTGACACTCTCTCCTCAGGGTCCCCTGAAGAAAAGGGGATTGGAGCCAAGGAGAAACAAGCTGTACAGTGAATGCTGGGGACCGGGTTCTTGGAGAGTTCGTATGAATAGTTGTCTGAAGACATGGGATCCAACTGCTTCCATTTTGGATCCAAGGAGGTCAGATCTGACTTCTTTTTAATCTTTTGAGGAGGCTTCAAAGATAGAGTAGTCTTAGGAAAACAGGTTGGAGACCACTTATATGAATCTTTTGCCTCCAAAGTGGCTTTGGATGATTCTGCATGTGTTGGAGCCCCTGGTGCAGAGGAAGAAGGTGGCAGCAATCCTCTTAAAACTGACATTTCTATAAACACTAAGGGCCCTGGCATTGAAGGCTGCACAAATGGAGCAGTCTGTGTTGAGCTGAGAAGCTCTGAGACAGTAGACACATTCTCTGTGGGCATCAGAGATAGGGATCTTATGTCCACAGGAACTGCATTTTTTTGAAACCCATTGGTTTCTTGGCCATGATACTACACTGGTATTAACTAAAAGGGCAAGAGTGATTAATGAGAAATAGGGAAAAGATTTTTTTTAACTACCAACAATGGTAGGTAAAGAAAATGCCCTCTAGATGGTAGAAAAGAGGAAGGAAAACAAAGTAGGAAACAGTACCAGCAATGGTACCAAAAGTGACCTGAGGTAGAAGATACAGAGAAAAAAGGGTACTGCAAAGTAAAGAACTCGAAAACTCAACAAATGGGTCAGGAAGGTGCGTGAAATAGTAAGCTAGCCAGGTAGGAAGTTCTAGAGAGAAAAATATTTGACTTACAGTAAGACAAAACACCCAAAAAAGCTCAAAGAGATAGATCTGCATTTGTAATGAAATGGTGGCATATGAGATATGTAAATGTATTTGAGGTCAGATCCGAGACCCAATCATTTAGGAAAAAATTAAAAAGACAACATCAGATGTGAATATTTTTTCTGGTTTAAAAAAAAAAATATTAAGCTGTTGTCTGCACAAGGAAGACTGACATCAACTTCCCCTAAAGGGTGTATGCCTTGTGATAACTGTGTGCATTGTGACTCCATCTGCAAACAAAACAGATTTCACTTCAGTTAACACTTCAGTAATGTGACACATGATGATTAAAGAATACATAATAAAAATAGTGCTCATTGGCAAAATAGGGATTTAATATAAAGGCAAATCATTCAACCAACAGTTTCACTAAGACCCGGATGAAAATAACAACAAAAGTAAGAACCTATTTTCTTTTCATTTTGTCTAAGAGCTTTGGCTTCAGACTAGATGTAAGGCCATATTTTTACCATTTTATCTATTCCAACAAAAGAAAAACATGTCTGTGGGAAGTTTCAGTTTGTGTTTATACAGGGCACTCCATTTCCTCTCTCTCTCTTGCAACATATATCACTCATATGCAGTGATACACATTGTTTCCATAGAGGCAACATTTTGCCAATGCAAAAAGCCCCACAAGAATAATAAATAAATTAACCATTCACTGTTGGAAATAATCACTGTTGTTGACTGGGTGTCTGCCTCAGTGAGAGATGCATTAAGTTTTCAAAGGCTGTGAATATTTTATATCACTGAAGGAGTTTAGTTTATTTGTTTTTCAGCATGGTTGATCTTATATTCAAGCATTTTATTTATTTTTTATTATTGTTTGGCTCTGAAGAAAGGTTTCAACATGTTGAATCTATCTTGCCTTTTTTATATAGTTGTAAGCTGTAACAAACATACAGTTTCATGGCTGCCATTGTGAATGTTTATATAATACATTTTGTTAGATATATTCTTTAGTGTTTTGTGGATGGAAAAGCATGCATGAAGTGCGTATTATATTATCATTTACTGACATTTAACATAAAAAACTGATCAACTGATGGAATATCTTCTCTTAATGAATATAGTGCTCATATTGATTCTGACAAGCCTCTGCATCAACTGACTGATCACAAACCTTTAATGACATTTAAACCAGACTTACCAATGACTGCTACATTCACCACTGAAAAAGTGACAGAAAAAAAACACGATCTGCTTTCTCCTGTTACTAAAGCTAATCGGGTATCTTTTTTCTGAGTGCTGGTGGTTCGTTTGGACTATACATTATTACTGCACTGTGTATTAAATTTATGACCCCCTGCAATATTTTGTTTGGCCTTGCTATGACATTTGTATAATACACCTATTAGCTAGCATTTACTTTAACCTGTACCATCTCAATACCAAAAAACTGCCAAATTCTGGTAATCACGGCCACACAGGTAGAAACCGCACTCTCCAAAGCTAAGAATACAGCATCCATGGGACCAGATGACATTCCAGGCTGTGTACTACATGAACTACAAAATGAACTGGCACCTCACCTAGTGTCATGTTTAATCATAGCCTCACCTCAGGCTTCATGCCCACTGAGTGGCGCACAGCTACAGTTATCCCACTCCACAAGGGGGGATCCGCCTTGGATCCCAAGAACTACCATCCCATCAGTCTGACATGCCTGATCTGCAAGGGCATGTAACGCATTATCATGGAACTTATAAACAAAGACATTGGCAACCTTCAAACACTGGACCCCACCCAGTTTGGGTTTGTGAAGGGCCGATCTTGTCTCCTGAATCTGACTGACTTCTTCTAATCAGTCTCCAGAGCTGTGGATGAGGGTAAGGCAGTCCACACAGCCTATCTTGACCTCGCCAAGGCCTTCAACACCATCCCCCACTCTGGAATCATAAACAAACTTACTAAGCTGGGCATAAATCCCTACGTCACTCGATGGGTTGCCAACTGGCTTACTGACAGAACCCAGATTGTAAAAGTAGCCGACTCCAAATCCAGCTCCAGACAAGTGACAAGTGGAGTACCTCAGGGTTCAGTCCTGGGACTACTCTTGTTTGGCATCTACTTCTCTGAAGTACAAGCCAACACTAAGGAACTCTGGCTAACAAAGTTCGCAGATGACTGCAAACTGGGAGCCATTACTGAATCCCCAAATGATGTGGATATTCTACAAAAGGGCCTTACAGAAACAGATGCCTGGTGCCAGAGCCATGGGTTCAAGCTTAATGCCAAGAAATGTATAGTTATCCCCTTTGGAAAAAAACATGTACCCATGAATTACCACATAGGTGGCAGGACACTAAACATCGAAAGTGTGATGAGAGACATAGGGACACAGGTGGACAGTGGTGTCTCATTTTCGATAACCACATCGCCACAATGGTCAGGAAATCCTTCTATGTGGCACACCTCATCACTAAGGGCTTTTCATCCAGAAAAAAGGAGGTCATTGTCCTACTGTACTCATCCCTCATTAGACCCATTATAGAGTGTAATGCCCCATTTGGTATGTACCTCACAAGACATGTGCAACAGCTGGAAAGGCCACAGAAATTAATCACTAAAAGAATCACAGGCCTAAAGCAGATGCCATATGCTGACCATCTAAAAAATCTCCAGCTATACTCTGTGGCATATCGTCTACTCACAGACGATCTCTGCTTAACATACAAGGCCATGTCAAACCCTGAGCTGTTGGACATGCTCCACTTAAAGAAATCCCAATCCCTCAGAGCTACGCACTCCAGGGATCTAAACCTTGTCATCACAATGAACAAAACATGCTGGAGGGATAGGTTCCTGACCCAGAGACTCCCCATACTCTGGAATAGACTGCCCATACATGTCAAGCAGAGCGCCTCATTGACCCTCTTCAAAAGGAACCTTGATGATTGGATGGGGGATAGGAAATTCACCCCGGGGATCATGTCAGTCACCCTGCTAGACGGGTCCAGAGAAGTAAATATTGTGGGAAGAAATATCCAGGGAATTGTTATGGCTAGGCTTGCATAGGCCCTAGGGCCGATAGCCTAGTACCAGCCTATGAGCCTATACTATTCACTGATAAATTCATATTCCAGCCTTTAATTGTATTAATGGAATGTAAATCAGTACTTTCATCTATAACCTGATAATACTTTCTTCTTCTGCAATTATCTCTGCTTTTATTTATTACTACTAGTTGGGTGACAATGCTGAAAAACCATATGCTGCACATAATACCTTAATGTTTCTATATACATACTGTTTTAAGCACTTATTACTACCTAATGTTTTGGGTCATGACTGAAAGGGGTCTGTTGACAAATTCACATTGGTAGGAGCACATAGGTCTCCAAGCAAGTGCACCTGTATCCCCAAACCCTACATAGCACTGAGAATGCCTATGGAAAAAAGTGGCAATAAAACACATACCCAAGTACCTGAATGCACAGAGACACACATATACAAATACAGACATCAATATTCTGTACCAGATGTGGAAAAACTCAAAAACACTAGAACTCTACTGCTATAGCAAACTTAGCTTCATATATATAGCTAAGCTTACTAACAAAATAGAGTGAACTCCGATAGTATCTAACCCAAAAATCTTTATATAGGAAAGAGGAAGAAAGGTGGGTAGAAGCACCTACTGCACAAATTATCCCACTTGTCATTCCTAGGTTGTATAACAAACACAGCCACTTGAAGGGCATGGTTTAACCTCACTGAAACATGTGTTCAAACTGAATTGTGTAGCAATGTGTACCACATGACACACAGATGTGTTTAGTTAGCTTATTTGTATTAAACATATAGTATGCTATGGTGGTACGGCGGTAGTGTTTTTACCTCACAGCAAGAGGTTCTCCCGTTCGATTCTCGGCTGGGTTTGGGAGTGCCTTCTGTGTGGAGACTGCATGTCCTCCCCGCGGTTGGGTAGCATTCGAAAGACATGCGTGCGTAAATGGGCATGCCTTTGTTGAAGGTTGGGAGTCGAGCTGGCACCTCGGCGTTTCATAAAAATCTACTGCCCATCATTAGCAGACTGGAGTTCAGCTGTGAAAAAGCCGAAAGACAGACAAACAACATAATTTGTATAAAAATATACTCAGTCATATGTTTTCCTTTTTAATTATGCAATATGTAGACCCATATGCTTTCAATGTGATATCCAATATTACATTAAACAGATTATTTAAAATTAACCTTAATGCCATACTAAACATGTTATGAAAACTTTACATCACTTCTGATCATATTTAAACATACCTTAATAAAATACAACTTACCAGTCACTAGAATCACAGTTAGCTTTCAAAGAGTCTGTGTATCTCTGATGTTCCTTTAGTGGTCTTCCACATCGAAAGCAGTTCTTGTACTACAACTTTTCTTGGAGAGTGAACTTAAGGAGTCTCTCTTCAACTTTTTATTATCAGTTCTCAGTTTCTCTCTTCTTTCAATGGCACCAATTTTGATGTTTCCTATTGCTCATTTTCTTGACATTTTCATGTACAAATGTATGTGATTTCTCTAAACAGTTTTTTTGTCTTCACAAACTATATAGAATCTTTGATAGCACTTAATATCAGAATGTAGAATAAACAAACAACACAGATACACTGAAGATATGCTCTAGTCCCATTGAGGTATGCTTTTAAACTAAATGCTCTGGAAGACCTATGTATCACATTACAAGAAATTCCTATACTTAGATCAAGGGCATTACATCTATGCACTCCATACATATCACCACTACTCAAATATCTATTGCTGTACAACGTACCAAATGTACTGTGTTCATCATAATGTACATTGTTCCAGTGCATTGGTAAATAGCTGGGAAATTGTCAGTTAGCAAGCACTGAAAAGCTCCTTGACACTAGTCCTGGACAAAGGGCCACAGCATGGTCTTTAGGATAACAAAAGACAAGACATACTTCTTAGATGAATGTTCAGCTTATCATGCTTTGAAAAGGTGTAAACTGAAACCCAAGTGGCAACTTCACATACATTTTGAGATAAAGTGTTCTTGGAAAAGGCTGTGTTGCTAGCATGCAAGTTGCCTAGCAATAACATTCCTATGGATGTCAGAAGGTTTTGTAATTTGTTTGCCATTATGAAAGTCTGTTTTTCCTATTTCTCTGGCATGTAGGACACAGGCAGCTGGTCAGAACGTCTTAGATCTCTGGTTCTCTTGGTAAAGTATCTGAGCTGTTTATGCACAACCACTGCATGAAGAATTATTTTCTTTATTTTGTGGCTTGGAGGAAATTTTAGCTGTGTGGACTGATTCGAGGAAAGTCTGGGGAACCACCTTTACCATGAAATAGCAGTCAGTCATGAATATAATCCTGCATTATTTCTGGAAAAATGTGCAAAATTTTCTATGCAATAAAGCCTGCCATTCTAAAGTCCTTCTGGCTGAGGTGATGGCTACTAAGAAACATTGTAGGCTTGAAAAATGTCTGTGAAGTATAATCTGTAATCTTCCATGCCTTGATTCTCAACCCCTTTGTGGATGGGGGTATACCATATTCTCCTTCTGCTGGTTTAGTACGGTACAGTGAAGTGGGAGAGTTATTTCTTGAACATTAACTGGCCTGACTAGGAAAACCAGAGCTGTCTTATCCAGTTTAATGCAAGAAGGATGACCTTTGCCTTTTTTCTTCTTGTCTTTAATGGAACCCTTTAAAGTACCCTGTCAGAACTGGGGACCCAATCTCCTTGAACTTGTTCTCAGTAATATAGCACCAGTCTGCTCCACACCTGAAATCTTCCACTGCATGATGAAATCTGACCACCATGCCATAATACTTCCCTTCAAACCCAACCCAAAACTGTATCTAATCACAAAGTGTTCAAGAACTCCTCGATGGCAGATCGAAGGAAATATTAAAGCTTGCCCTGGTGACCCAATAACAAAAGCAGCCTCTTACACCACTGACTCCCACCTTAACTCCTGTATTAAAGTGTCTGCCCCATCTGTTATATGTACAATGTCAAATTTAACAAGTCCCTTTTGGTGGAACCCCTGTATGAACAAATCTGCATAAAAGAAAAAACGCTTCTGTCAGTAAGGAATCATGGTACACGTGAACTCAAGATGTCTGAAAACAATTCAGATGTATGATGGAAACATGCAAATCCAGGTAAAAATTGCATACTGACACCTCTTTGAAACATAACCATAAAGCCTTCTTTGACGATGTTAGGAATTTCATATAACAATGCACAGAGCCGATCTTAAAATTGTACCACCTATTACAACACTGAAGACATCTCCAATATACTTGCACATAAAAAGTGAATATTTCCAACCAGTCAGAGATTCACAAACACATTCAACATGCTAGGAAAAATGGCTGTCCATGAGCAGAGCAAAGAAGCACCACCATTACTTACCCATTTAGCAATGGGGCATCCCTGAGAGCTCTTCCCTTCCTTCCCTGTATAGACTACCACCTCTATCCGTATAGCCTTTCCCTTTTCACCATATCTGGAGGTAAAGAATATGGAAAATTAATGGATATGGGCACAACTACATCTATTCATGTACATGTAGACAAATTGCAGAACATAAATGATGGAATTATTAAGCTTTGTGTCAAGAGAAAAATTAATCTACTTTAAATAATCTGAGAGAATGTAAAAGTTAAAAAGTTCTCAAGAACCATATTTTATAGATTAATGCAACACTCAAGTACAAGGGGTTCCCTTTTAACAAGACAAATATTGTGCATTAGAAGTCAGACAGTTTTACTTAAAAACAATTCAAAGAAAGTAATACAAACCTTTCATTTATTTAGCTCTATGTTTCTGATGCAGTTCTTTCACGTTTTTTAGACAAACCATTTAGTGACAAACAAAAACTGAAAACCAATTTCAAATGTTTTAATGTTGCAGTTCACCTCAAAAATAACAACTCATGGTGTGAACTTATGAATTTAACATCTAGACCAGTAACCCATAACCAGTCATCTGACTTCTTATGCCACTGGGAAATATCTGGAAATTACCACTAGATAAGCAATATTTATCTGGATATACATTTTAAAAGACAAACAGCAAATAAATAAAAATAGTGCATTTGAAGTACTATCCATTTCAGTGCATTTGAAGTACTAACCATTTCATATTGGTAATAATCATGATATTTACTTATTTTGTTTGTTTGCTATTTGTTAACAAGGTTGGTGGGTGGGTTAGTCTTACTGATCCATTTCAGAAATTACTAAGGCCATGAGGCAGGTAGGTGCACCGAACAGTTTGTATTTACATTTGTCAGAAGTACAGCACAAAGGTGTTTACATAAATTTTACAGCGCTATTTATATATAGTACATTGCATACACCAAGGAATGTATTAAAATATAGAGAGAACCCAGCTTCATGGCAAACAGGGATGGAGCTATGACTTGACTAAAAAAATTTTGCTTGCTTGCTTGTTTGTTTATTAGCTTAATTTTGTTTAACAGGGTAGGGCACTGATCAGATTTGACCATTTGCAGGTTCAACCCAGGTTACATTCTTTGTAACAACAGTAAAGCAAGACTAAAGGTATTACTAAATTATGCAGTATAGTGACATATAAAATAAATGAAATAAAAATGTACACACATTTAAAAGAAGGTTTAAAAAAAAGTAGGATCAGGAGTACACAATGCATAATACTGGTGTTACAGTTGAGGTAAATGTGATCCAGCCAAAAGAAAGGACACAGTACATACAAGTGTGAAGGGAAATTATAGCAGTGAAGATAACAGAAACTGTAGCATACAAAGCTGCAGTAGTAGAACCAATAAATGAGGACATAGATATTAGATATAGTAGTAGGGAATAGATAGGATACGGGGTGTACATCATAACACCAAATTCACATAACATCGAGCGGCCATAACCTCGAATGTGCCGTTCATCGAATCTGTACTTGTGGGATCGCAGTACAGTGAGGATCAGTAAATATGCCCTTTCCTCACTGTAGTGCGACCACGGAGTTGGTATATATAATCAGCGGGGGGTGTGGGGGGTGCAGCCCCCCACATGAACAGATTCGATGAACAGCACATTCGAGGTTATGGCCATTCGATGTTATGCGAATTCGATGTTATGATATAAACCGTAGATAGGGCAGATGGGGAAGCAGTGGGTATGGGTTTATATCAGACCTCTCAACTATACCGAATTCCTCTGTATTTACCGGTTTTGAGGGCAAAATATTGCGGTGTCATGGATTCCCGAGTGGCCCCGTTAATTTCCCGTTTTTTTTTCTTTTTGTATTACCACTTTAAATTTTTTACTGATGTCACCATGCATCACCAGCCTATAGAGGTGTGCGTGAGCCGTGATGACATCAGCTGCTAGTGCCTGTTGGACTCGGAGGGAAATAGGGAGTATAACAGTGATGGTAGGTGGCATAATTTAAATTTTGCAGTCTCCTCCAGTCCAGGTAAGAGGAAAAAATTTGTTGTGCATCATACTGTGTGCAAGTTTGTCCCATACAAAGCTCTAAATGCTCTTTCAACCACCACTGCTACATTCATGGCATTCAGTTATTTAGTTTTAACTGGCTCTTTGCTGCATTCACATTTATTTAGTTTTAACTGGCTGTTGCTACATTCAGTTTATCAAGCTGTTGCTGCATTCATTTTATCGTGCATTTATTTCATTTGTTTCAATCATTGATGTATTCCCTGCTACATTTATTTTAACTAGCGCTGGTGCATTCAGTTGAACGTATGTGCATGTGTAAACAACTGTTATAACCATTCACATTTATCAACTGGCTCTGGTGCATTCAGTTTAACATAGGTGTATGTGTATGTGTGTGTGTGTGTGTGTGTGTGTGTGTGTGTGTGTGTGTGTGTGTGTGTGTCTGTAAAAGAAGTTATGTACCTCACCACAACGTTCCATGTGAGTTGTTCATCTCGCCTTCGTTCTTATTGATGTGTTTGGAGCCAATCCTTGGCTCCAACTCGGCCAACTGCAAAAGCTTGAGGTCTTCAACCAGCTTGAGGTCAACTCCCTATCCCATAATGCACACTGATCTTCCCTCAGATCTTATTTGCTGCCAACTGGCTAAATATGACTATTAATATACCACCCTAAGAACTGGATAAGAGACACAATACACCATAAATAAAAGAAGTCTTGGACCTCAAGTAGACTGGATGGGGGTTGGAGGGTGGGACACAAGAATGAAGGCGAGATGAACAACTCACATGGAACGTTACGGTGAGTACATAACTTCTTCATGTGAAGTTGTTCTATCTCGCCGTTCATTCTTACTGATGGGTAGCATCCCAAGCACCATCTTTCTTGGGTGGCACACGGGAGAATGTTCTTCAGAACAGTGGAACCAAAGGAAGTCCTGTCCCTGAAGGCTTTGTCTACTTTGTAATGAGTGATGAAGGTATGAGGCCTTGACCAGGTAGCTGCTGCACAAATAGTATCTAATGGTAACTTAGCAGAGAAGGCTGATGAGGTAGATACAGCTCTAGTAGATTGGGCCTTTATTTTTTGTTGTAATGGAGCATTCACTGAACTGTAAGTGAAAGAAATACAATCTGATAACCATCTTGACAAGGTGACTTTTGTCACTGGAGCACCTTTTTTTGATTCCAAAAAGGAGAAAAAGAGCTGTTCTGTTTTTCTGAATTGTTTGGTCCTGTCCAAATAAAATCGGAGTTGCCTATGAACATCAAGTTTGTGCAGCATGTGTTCCATCTTATTTGTGTATTTAGGGAAGAAAACGGGCAAGTCAGTAGATTGGTTGAGATTTGTCTCTGAACAAACTTTGGGTAAAAATGATGGATTAGTTCTGAGTGAGACTCTGTCATTATGGAAAATCAGATAAGGAAGTTTGATGGTCAAGGCCTGTAACTCAGAAATCCTCTAAGCAGAAGTGATAGCTATTAAAAATATGGTCTTCCATGAGAGATATTTCAAATCATAGGATGATGCTGGTTCGAAAGGAGGTAATATAATTTGGGAAAGAACAAAATTCAGATTCCATGGCATGGCTGGAGTTTTGACGGGTGGTCTCAAATGAACAGTACCCTTGAAAAAGGCTTTAGAGAGTCGATGTGACATGACATTAGAATTTTGGACACCAAGATGAAAGTTTGAGACTGCTGCTAATTGAACTCTAATGGTAGCCGCAACGGCTACTTCATTGAAAAGTTTAGTCAGAAACTCCAGAATAGATGAAATTGAAGCTAGGTATGGATCAATATCATTCTGAGATGCCCATATAGAAAATCTCTTGCATTTGCTAAGATATAATTTTCTGGTAGATGACTTATGAGAGGATGTTAAAATATGTTGAGCCTCGGCTGAGAGGTTGTGAATCCTGGCTATGTTTGGAATTGGAGCAGCCAAGGTGTCAGTTTGAGGGAGTGAAGAGAAGGTAAAGATCCCCCGATGAATGGGTCAGAAGATCCGAAACTGGGTCCAGGATCCAAGGTTCTTCTAATAGATGAGGCTGAAGGAAGGGAGACCAAATTTGAAGAGGCCAGTAAGGGGCTATTAAGATTATGGTCCTTCTCAGAGCCTTTGCTTTCTGTAAAACTTTGGATATTAGAGGGAAAGGAGGAAAGGCATAAAGGAGACCCAGGGGCCAACTGTGCACCAGTGCATCCCTTGGGGCATCCCCCGGCGGGGGGATTAGAGCGAAGTAGCTTCTGCATTTCATGTTTGTTGGGGTTGCAAAGAGATCGCTGCAAGGCTGGCCCCATCTGTGAAAAATCCTTTCTGCTACTTGTTTCTTTAGGGACCAATTGTGATGCAAAAGAATTGCCCTGCTTAGCTTGTCTGCTATCACATTGGATTTACCCAGGATGTGCATTGCTATCAGAAAGCGCTGGGTGCTGTCCACTGCCATACTCTCAGAGCCTCTCGACACAAGGAATAAGACTTGGTTCCTCCTTGTTTGTTTATGTACCAGACCACTGACATTGTCTGTCTGAATTGCAATTGTTCCCAGAGGGAGAGAGTCTTGAAAGGACTGCAACGCTAGGAGTACCGCTCTCATCTCCAGGACATTGATATGCAGATGAGCCTCATGCTTCTTCCATGTGCCTTGGGCTGTTCTTCCCTGATAATGCCCCCCCCCATCAAGGAAGTATCCATGGTCACCATGGCTATAGGAGTGGGAGGGGCAAATGAACGGCCTAGAGTTACTTGTTGGGATGTCAGTCACCACTGAAGGTCCTTCTTGCACGTATTCGTTATTATGATTTGGTGTGATATTGGAAGCTCCTGAAAGGACCATTGAAAGAACAGGACCCACTGTAGCACTCGCATGTGCATCCGACCCAGAGGAATGGCAATGATCGCTGCCGCCATCGTTCATAGCAATTTGAGTACCATTGAGACTGGGGCTTTTGTCTTCGAAAGCAGGTCTAGGATTTGTTTTCATAAAAGACAAACTCTTTCTGGAGGAAGGCTTAAGGTCATTGTGACTGTATTTAGTTCTGCTCCTATAAAAACGGTCTGTTGCGATGGCGACAAAGCAAATTTTTCTGAGTTTATGGTAATCCCCAATTGATTGCAGAGATTTAACGTTGTATCCCTTGTGTGTATGAGCTGATGTCTGGTGGTTGCCTTGAGGAGCCAGTCGTCTAGGTGTGGAAACACCTGGAATCCCAAATATCTCAGGTGAGCTGTGACTACTGCCATGCATTTGGTGAACACTCTGGGGGCTGTAGTCAGACCAAAGGGCAGAGCGCGAAATTGATAATGACTGGCTCCCAGCCGGAAGCGTAGATGATCCTTGGATGGTCTGTCCATTTTTATGTGGTAGTACACATCCTGGAGATCTATCGAGCACATCCAATTGTCTTTCCTCAGAAAGGGGAGTATTGACTGTAGCGTGACCATCCGGAAGTTTGTCTTTTTTACCAACTTGTTTAGTCTGCTGAGGTCTAGAATAGGTCTCCAGTCCCCCTTTTTCTTTGGAACCAAAATGAACCTTGAGTAAGTTCCGGATCTTCTCTGGTCTGCTGGGACTGGTTGGATGACTCTTTTTTCCAACAACCTTTGGACCTCTATGGCTGCTGGTTCCCTGTGACTGGGTGGAACATCTAGGATTTTTTTCACAAGAGGGGGGCGGTGTGGCAAAGAGAATTGAGCATCCTCTGGATATGATACTTTATACCCAGCTGTCATTTGTTATTTTTAGCCAGGTGTCTGGGTACAAAGAAAGGCGTCCCCCGACTGCCTCCAGAGATGGACAGTTGGGCCTCCTCTCAGGAGCGCTAATAGGGCTTCCCAAAGAACTGATCTCTGTCGCCCAGATTCTGCGGACCCACTATGCCACATGGATGGCATCTTCCATTGTTTCCCCCTCCTCTGCCTCTAGAGGGGGGTTCACCATGAGTGTCCTGGAAAGATCCTTGAGATTTACGGAACCATATATTTCCACCCCCTCTCCCTTTGGGATAAGGTCTAATCAGGGTAGAAAAATGTACTCCGATGGCAGACAAGGTCCTTCCATCTTTCTCACTCCTGGTATGTGTTTCCTTTACTTTCGGTCCAAAAAGGGACAAGCTGTCAAAAGGGGTGTTAATAAAGAAAGACCTAAAGGGTTCCACAAAGGAACACAGGCGCATCCAGGAATATCTCCTAATGGCAATTCCTAAACCCGCTGCTCTGCTTGTTCCATCAATTGCATATGACACCAGACGCATGGAAGAGTTCGCAATCGAATTAAGAGTAGAGAGCTGGGAAGTTACCTTGTCAGAAACCTCCAGAACTACTGAACCCTGCAGGGTATCTCCTAGTTCCTTCAGGAGATCCCTTTGTAACCTTGTGAAATGTGTGAGATAGTTCAGGGATCAAAGGACAAAAGCTGCTGAACTAAACATATGCTTCCCATACCTGTCCATGATCCTGGACTCTCTATTAGGAGGATGAACAGACAAAAAAGTTTCTGATAGTTCCTTCTTAGTGGCTGCTGCCACCACCATGGCGTCAATGGGCACTCCTTTAGTTAGAAAAGTTTTGTCTTGAGAGCAGGTTATAAAGTTATTAGGCCTCCTGGGAACAGGCTCCGTGGTATCCGGGGACTCCCATGTCCTTCGAGAGAGTAACTTAATCAACTCATCAAAGGGTGGAGACACCTAAGAGGTGGAGGGTTGAGACCCAAAAGCCTTCAGGAGGACTGATTCATCATCAGTAGGGTTAAGGGATTTCCAGCCACCCCTCTGTTTAAGAATTTCTAAGATATCCTCTGAGGGGGACCCTTCTAAGTCAGTATTCGAAGTGATGGATTCCTGTGGGGAGTCCAGATGCTTCCTCTTGCAAAGTCTCTTCCTGGGAACCTCTTCAGTGGGAGCTTTTGGAGAGGTTTCAGAAGAGCATGGCTCGCCCAATGGGCCTTCCTGAGGCTCAGGATCTCTACACTTTAATGGAGCGTGTGTTGTAGAGGTAGACACTGGTGCCTTAAGGGAGGGAGCTGCTGGTACTGATGGTGTGGTTGTTGGTGTGGACAATACCCTCCTCATGGCCTCGAAGGCCCCTCGGTCCCGACGTGAGGAATCCCCCTGATCTGAGGATACAAGAGACTCTCCCGGCACCAGAACAGAGGGCTCCGAGCCTAAGGTTGGAGCAGAGCTCACTCGAGCCAAGGCCCCAAGAGGCAAAGTCAGAACCGACAAGTCTGTCCGACTATCCTCCCTGGACCCGACCAGTGAGTGTCGACTCCGAGATCCCTCGGTCGGTACCGAAGATATCAGGGCAGTCGGGGCCGACAACCCTAAGGTAGGTGTTGGCCCCGAGGGCGCCACGATCATCAGTTCCGAGCTCTCCAGCTCCGAAACTTCGAGGCAGATCAGTGGAGGAACAGAAGACAGTGGGGGAACTTATGCCAGCTCCGAAGTCCCAGGGATTGGTGCCAATAAAATTTTGGCAAGCACCAGTATCTTCAAAAGCCTCTTCACCACACAGTCCACATCCAAGTCAGACAGTCTACTTGAGGCCTGAGAAGAATATGTGGATGAAGCCACCGACTGTAAGATGGGGCATTTCAGTGTAGGAGATACCGGCTTCAATGTCGGGGACTGGCTCCTAAACAAAACAACAGTCGGCTCCGTTGGCTGTGGAGCCGATGTTGAAGCTTTAGTCTATCTGTTTTTTGGAGTCGATGGTCTTTTCCTTGACTCCAAAGAACTAGAAGATGTCTTAGAATGTTTGTCATGCTTATCCAGTGCCTCTTGGATTTTAAGAGACCTCTATCCATAAGTTTTCTCTTTCTCTCATGCAACACTAGCACTAAAAGAGTGGCATATTGAACAGCTTTCTTGTAGGTGCACCTCACCTAAACAACAGACACAGTCAGTATGTCCATCTGTGATGGACATCTTTTGCCTACATCTTGGGCATTTTTTAAATACAGACTTATATTTTTCTTTCTCTGGATGACACATCCTATCAGAACAAACAGAGAAAACTCTGTCTATATACATAAGAAAAAACACTCAGAACTTTCACTGTCTCTAAGCTATGGGTAGAATATATATCAACACGGCACACTAACTTCTATTAATGCAAGATCTCTAAACAACTAAGCTAAGTTATGCAAATTATATAATTAGCTAAATATCAATGTACTTGCCCTGTAAATAAAAAGGGTTCTAACTAACAACACACAACAATTTAAGAAGAAATATGAGACAGGGAGAACTAAAGGCCTAAAAATGCGGCCACTTATCTAAGTTATTTAAACTATCTAAATAATTAACAAATTACCAGAAATACACTATGCCCTGTAAATAAAAAGGGCTCTAAGTAACACCACACAACTATGTAAGAAGAAATATGAGATAGGGAGAATTAAAGGCCTAAAAATGCGGCCACTTATGTAAGTTATTTAAACTATCTAAATAACTAGCAAATTACCAGGAATACACTTATAGAAAAGGTAACTACTATAAACAAAGGAAACTTATTATTAAACTATCTAATTTAAGCTATCTAACAAGATTTTAAGAGAAAAAAAGCAATAACTTTCACTAGCCAGAGCTGGTGAACGTCCAATCAAGTTGCAGAGGCAAATTAGATCTGAGGGAAGATCAGGCTGCATCATGGGCTAGGGAGTTGGCCTTGAGCTGGTTGAAGACCTCGGGTTTTTGTAGTTGGCCGGGTTGGAGCCGAGGATCAGCTCCAAACCCATCAGTAAGAATGAATGGTGAGATAGAACAACTTCACATCAACTGCTATAAGTATAACCATCTGCATTCACATTTATTAACTGGCTCTGGTGTAAGTTCGTGCCGTGCAAAGCTCTGCTCTTTCAACTGTTTGTGTCCATTTATTTAGTTTTAAGCTATAGTTTTAATGGCTTTGCTTTCAGTGTTTTATTGCATTAAGCTATAGTTTTAACTGGCTTTGCATTCACTGTTTTATCGTACTACAGTTTTAACTAGCTTTGCATTCAGTGTATTTTAATTTTAATTGGTTCTTTGCTGCTGGTTCAACTGTTGCTGCTGCATTTATGTTAACTGGCTCTTGCTACATTCACATTTATTAACTGGCTCTGGTGCATGTTCGTTCCATGCAAAGCTCTGCTCTTTCAATTCAACTGTTTGTGTCCACAGCAGTTCATTCATCGTACTATAGTTTTAACTGGCTTTGCATTCAGTGTCTTAATATTTTTGCTGCTGCATTTATTTAACTGGCTTTATTCAGTGCCTTATTAGTTTTGGTGTGTGTGTGTGTGTGTGTGTGTGTGTGTGTGTGTGTGTGTGTGTGTGTGTGTGTGTGTGTGGGTGCGTGGGTGCGTGCGTGTGTTGCGTGTGTGTGTGTTGCGTGTGCGTGTGCGTGTGTGTGTGTGTGTGTGTGTGTGATGCCTCAGGTAGGTAGGGTTACTCAGGTGTAAACCCTGTACCTTAGGTACAATAGGCAAGAATCTGAGTTCTCTACCCATACCACTACTTCCGACTGAAGGAGCTATAGCTCTCAACTGTAAAAAGTTTCACAAATTGTCTGGAATGTTTGGCTCATACTTTTGCTCTGTTCCTGTTAAAATTTGGATGGTGCAGTGGTAGTGTTGTTGCCTCACAGCAAGAGGTGCTCTGGTATGATTCTCGCCTGAAGTGACTACTGTGTGGAGTCTGCATGTACTCCCTGCATTTGTGTGGGTTTCCTCCCATGATACAAAGACATACGTCTGGACTCTGCGTTTTCCCAGTAAACAAATATTAAATAAAATAAAATGCATGGCTTTCTGGCAAATCAGTGAGAACTGAATTCACTAAATAATGACAGCCAGTTAAGTTTCAGTCTTTCTATCTTTCAGGAAACACATGGTAACACAGCATTTTATTCTAGCAACTTTCTAAGATTATACAAGCAATATTTAAAATATGTCCCTGGTTTTGGGCCTTTGTCCCCCCCAATAAACTTTGTTTTTTTCCTGATTTCTTGTGCTGCACAGTTCTCCAGGGAAAGAGAAGTTTAGTAGTGCTTATGGAAAGTCTACTTGCATTATTAGTAGCACAACAAGTAGTATACTTGCTTCTGCAGCAGAAGGCTGTGAGTTCTTCTCCCACAGTATGTAGATGGATTGCTGATACTGTACTTTTAAAGGGGGGTGGATGCTACAGTCCTGAGAATGTCTAACTATGAACCTGTTATCAGTTTGCCACTCAGTCCCTATTGAAATATTACTAGCTTTCATTTTTTTTTTAATGTAACATAGGCAATTTATTCTTCAAGGGCAACAGGCACTTTACTTGTAGATGAAACAAAATATAAAGTTGTTTGCTATCAGCAACCTCTTCATTAGTTACAGATCTCTTTAATGTGGAATTATTTAGATGACTTTTACTTCTGTAGAGATTGTGCATATTTAGTGATATTGGTGGATTGTAGAAGTTTGAGTAGACTTTTATGATGAAAATGTTCTGAACTGGGCAGTTTTATCATTATTGGTTAATGCATTTTGTTTCATTGCTTACTGGAAAAATGTTCAAAACAATACATTTAAAATGTGCTCTAACAAATGTGCTGTATTATACAAGGAATATAATTTAATGCAGTCAGGAAGGTGTATCAAAGAGCACATTGTTCTGTGTGCAAGGGGCCTATGATTTGAAAACAGCTCAAAGGTAATCCTCATCTGCCACTGGCCAGATGCATTTTCTTTGGATGTGGGTTTCAATGCTGTTTCAATGTTCAAGGGCAGAGAAGTTTTAATGCTAAGTCTGTTTTCATTGTGAGACTGTATTGCTTTGTTTAGCATATGTCTATTAGTGTTTGTGCTATAAAATGTAAAATAAAATCCAAATCATTGTAGAAGTAAAGCAGTATGCACATTACAATGTTTATGGTAAATGGGGCGAAATAGCCAAGTAATGGGACATTGGAATGGTTGCAGGGGGACTCTGGGATGGGGCCATATTTTGGTTGTCTATTCTTCAGTTTGCATTTGAAAGTTGGTATCCCAGAATTCCATTGGAAAGGGCAGGAATACATAATTATGTATGCAAACTTTATGTTAATCAGCATACAGATTTGTACCTATTTTTCATGGGCCTTAGTCCAGATTTTTTATGCTTCCAGGTTGAGCGGTATGGTTTATATGCATATAGATAGGGCAGATGGGGAAGCAGTGGATATGGGTTTACATGGTGGAGGGGACAGGGTATGCTTACTTGTTTGTGTATTACTTGTTAACCAGGTGGGTGGGTAGGTTGGTCTATTGATCCATTTCAGCCATGACCCAGGCCATCAGGCTGATACATTGAATAGTTTGTATTTACATTTGTCACAAGTATAGCACAAAGGTGTTTACATTTATATATTTTTTAATCATTACTTATATACAATACATTGCATATAACAAGGAATGTATTAAAATTTAGAGAGGGGAATGAATGTAAAAGAGCAACTATGGGAATTAAGTGACATGGCCTATGTTCTGGCATATGAAATTATACTGTTCAGTTAGTTATTGCTTGAAATAGGGTCTGAACTGTTTGTAGTGTCTGATTTCAGTAGGATCAGGTGGCAATGACTGCCATAGTTTTAGGGGCAAGAACAGAAAAGCTGTGGCCTGTGAAATAAAATTTAGTGGATGGAGTTAGGAGACTAGGGCCATTACTGGATTAGCTTATCAGGTTGTAGTGTGGGTCGGATGTAGTTAGTCTTATACATAGGGTGTAGAGATGCACCTTGGTATAGGAGTGTGAAGTAAAGGGAGCCAAGAATGAGGATGGCTCTGCCTTGAAAGGGTATCCAGTTTGCCTTTCCCAGGGTGCTGCAGTGATATTTACTGGTTAAATTAATATTTCTACTATAAACTCTGTTGGCATCAATTCCAGTATGTAGTTTATACATCACTGGAAGGCAAATTATCGGTCTATAGTTTTTAGGATAGTTTGCAAGTTCACTCTTAAGGAGTATTGTTTTCCTGTTGTTAACCAGGATGGTGTCTGTCTGGGGCATACATATAAATAGTTCTTACTCAGGGCTAAATGTTTGTGTAAACATATTTATACTATTAGCCAGAAGTTAGGTTCTAGATCTGTGTTTTTCCATTTATGAGCTTTTCTCAATTTTGTTTCAATTTCTTTACCCCATTTTCTATCCTGTACATTTGAACTTATTACTGTTTCTTTTACTTATTCTATCCATTCAGCATCTTTGTTATGTTCTATAGGGTCTGAATAGATATTTCTCCAAAATACATCCGTTTCTTCTTTTCTTGGTGGGGTACTTACTCCTTCTCTTTGTTTCCCAGTTCTCTATAAAACTTTTTTTTCTGCCTGTGCTGACATCTTTAGTTTATTATTTGCAACAGTGTATGATAGATCATGGTCTGTTCTGCTACTGTTAGCTGGATTTATCACGTCTGTCTTTCTAAGTATTTTTTTTTTATCTGTTCCCTCATCTAATAGTGACACTTCTTGTCTTAATTTTTTACAGTTTTCTCTATTTGATGCTTCTATTATGGCATTTGAGTTCTTCCCTTCATTTCCCTTATTGCTCTGTGTTTTGTGGTAAGACTTTATCTGTTAATAATTTAGCTGCACAGTTTGTTTGTTTGTTTGTGTCTTTCGGCTTTTTCCCCAAGTTAGGGGTCGCCACAGCGGAACTCCGGTCCGCTAATGATTGGTAGTTGATTTTTACATGCCGAGTTACCAGCCCTGACGCACAACCTTCAACGAAGGTATGCCCATTCACGCATGTCTCCACACAGAAGACGCTCTAGCTGAGAATCAAACCAGGTAGCGTCTTACTGTGAGGCGACAATGCTACCGCAGCACCACCACCGCGGGTCTATATATCCTATTTACTTCTGTTATATGACATGAATTTCAGATAACAGTTTTGATTAATGTGTTCATCTCTTTTATCAGATTTCTAACATTTCAAGCCTTTCATTGATCTTAACATGTCTATCCATCTCCATTAAATCAGGTGGCTCTTCCCTTAGATCATTTTCTTCCAAATTGAGGGCACATTATTATTCTCCTTTTCCTGCAGGCATTCTATAGAAAGTTCCAGGACATCTTCCTGTAACATTTTCTCTTCAAGCTGCATCCTGCACCATCCGTTGCTCTTTCATATGGGAACTCACTGTTCTATTACTCCACAGCACTGACTGCATCAGAAGTGCCACCGTTTCCTGTTCCTTCCCTAGCTGTACAACTCCTTAATTTGGGGATTCATTATTCTATCATGCTGTGATGTTACCAGAGCTGGATTTTCTACACTAAATCTTTTACTTAGCAGGTAATCCATAAAAAAATTCTACTTTTGTCTTCTTCTCTAATTTCTTTAACTTCTTGATTATTAATCCCTCTTTTCTACTTCCCTTTGTTTTCTTATTTTTTTATATTGTGAAATTTTCCATATCCAACTGCCTTTGCCTGTATTTCTCTTCAAATATCTTTGGTGCTGCCTTTTTTTGTACTGATTAGTTTTGTTGTTTCTTTGGATGAGGAATAGCTGTGTAAAATCTTACCATAATCAAAATGTCCTTCTCTTCTGTTACAGTATTCTTTACGTGAGGGAATCCTCTGCCATGGGCAACCCAACATCTGCCCAGTATACAAGAGATTTAAGTACTGCTAGTATGTGACACATCGCATGGATGGCTAAGGAGAACTTTGGCCATAAAAGTGATGTCTGCAAATACAATGCTCAGAACTGAATGCCTCAGGAGGAACGCCAGCCTATGGAAAACAAGAAGTTTATTAGACATCCAGAACAAAAACAAGCACCACGGGGAAGGAGGGATGGATAGAATACTGAAGCATAGAGGACAAGGACATCTATGGTTATAGTAAGATTTTGCATAACTTGAGCTGGGAATTTCTGGTTAAAGGCTTATAGTGCCTGCATATTTGAATTGCTTCTTAGTGAAATCCAGCTCTGGTAAGATTTTGCATAACTTGAGCTGGGAATTTCTGGTTAAAGGCTTATAGTGCCTGCATATTTGAACTGCTTCTTACTGAAATTGGTACACCTTGTTTGCTGTAGCATAGACTAGATCCAGGCCTGCTGACTCTAGCTTTGTTTGTATAACTTGAGCACTAATCCAGGCAATCTTTAAAGTATTCAGTTGTATTTATTACTGCTTGGTAGTAACTTGATTAAAGTGTAGCTATCATTCTAAGTCTTTTGGATTAAGCACTTGGGCTTCAGACCAGTTGTTTTACATTAGGAAGGTTTGTGGCCTGCACTGTGGTGGCAGGACAGGTAGCTTACATCCTTCTAAGTTGGGAACTGCTGATTGAGGGCTCAGTGTGTGTTATTCTAAAAGTGTATTAGTTCTGGTTTAAGCACTTGGGCTTCAGGCCAGTTATTTTACATTAAGAAGGTTCGTGGTCTGCACTCTTGTGGAAGGAGAGGCTGGACTCTGCCCTTCTGAGCTGGTAATTTCTGGTTAAAGGCTTATAGTGCCTGCATATTTGAACTGTTTCTTACTGAAATTGGTACACCTTGTTTGTTGTAGCATAGACTAGATCCAGGCCTGCTGAATCTAGCTTTGTTTGTATGCTTGTTGTTTGTTTGCTTGTTATTTCCCTGAAATGCTAATTCCACCTAAAACGCGGCTTTTCAGCGCTTCTGTGGATCCCTAGTGATATCTGCATTGCTTACTGTACTTATTTCCTTGTTTCACTTGAAAGAAAGTTACTGTTTGTCGTTTTTGCATTTAAGTTACCTGTAACACATTGCATTTAAGTTACCTGGCACTTGCTCACTAAAGCAATTATATAAGTCAGCACTAAAAAATTAAAAGCACTACACCCTCACAAACTCCCTTGAGTACCTTGTTCCCCATTGGCCCTTTTTCAATTATAAAGGAATTCCCAATACTATTCTAGCATGTCCAAAGGTCAGTTGTCAATCTCCTCTCCGGTCCAGCTGGTGAATCTGGGAATCTTGAGGCAATGTTACAACTGCCTCATGTACACAGACAACCCTCTCCTCCTCCCAACAAATTCCAACACATGTGAGAGATGCAACCATATAGCCAAACTGGAGGCTAAGCTCTCTCAACTCAGTACTGGCGTAACCAGTCAGGAGGAGAAGGAAACCACACTCACTACAATTCCAGTCTCACATAGATCTACCACGACAGCAAACACATAAACACACAAAAACATACTCGGAGGCTCTAAATAAAAATCTGCCTAAGCAGCAGAGACCTCCAAAGCAGACACCCAAGCAACCGCTATCCCAAAACAAAACACGTGCAACACATAGCTCACAAAGCCAGTGTGCCGAACAGTCACAGCCCTTAAGGCTAAACAACACACCTGATACACTTGTAATAGGTGACTCTATCGTCAGGCACACTGACGTCCCGCTCACCAGGCTGAACAAGGAAAAGGTCACGGTGAGCTGCCTGTCGGGAGCTATGATCCGCCACATAACACAAGCACTCAGGTCACTCCAAGGCAAGTACAAATATGACTCAGTCATTGCCCATGCTGGTGTGAATGACCTGAGATGTACCTCCCTGGACTACATGAAAAGAGACATAGAGGAGCTCTCTGAGCATGTAGCCCAGGCTGGTATGACCCTGACCTTGAGTAGCATCTTACCCTCACCAAGAATGATGCCACAATATGAAGACAAGATGATCAATTTCAACAATTGGCTTAAGTATTGGTGTCATTCAAAGGGGATCCAATGCCTGTCAGCCTGGGATGACATGTTCGACAAGCCACAATGCTTTGCTAGGGACGGCTTGCACCTATCACCCCTGGGCTTTCGGACATTGGCAAAGGCTCTTGCTACCCCCATAGTGCCTTTTTTAGGCAAGGCTCAAAAGACAAACCCACCTCCATAGGTATCACAAGGGATAAAAAACTAAGAGTAGTGCTACTCAACGCCAGAAGTCTAAACCTCAAGATGCATGCACTCGAAACTCTCCTTAGCATGGAGAACATCGATATCTGTGCAGTAACAGAAACCTGTTTCAAGGCTCCCGAGAGCACCCCAGCATTACCAGGTTATACCTCATACCATGCTTTTCGGCCCCAAAACTTGGACCGAACCACAAAAGGAGGGGGAAGTATCAATATTCGTCAAAGATACCCACACCTCCAGGTTGGTGGCACAGCACAAAGCATCAGAGACTATCCATGTGCAACTAACAGTGGGTAAAACTGCTATCCAGTTTATAGCCTGCTACAGACCAGCCTCCCAAACCCAGGAACCCCACTCGGCCTTCCTGAGAACACTGGAAAATATGAAGGTCTCTCCAAACACCATTATATTGGGCGACTTCAACTACCCAAACACAGACTGGGAGCATTACTCTAGCTCCAACACCCTAGCCCAAAGGTTCCTAGAATTTATAAACTCAAATGCTATGGAACAACTTGTTACCACTCCCACAAGAGGGGAAAACATACTGGACCTGATCATCACCAACATGGGGACGCTATGCTCCAGACAAGAAGTGTATCCCTCACTGGTAAGATCAGACCATAAACTAATCTCACTGGATATTCACATCCCAACCCCCTGCCCAGAAATCCACAGTGAAAAACTTCTCTAAAGCAAATTTCACACTCCTCAAAACCGAGGTGTAATCCTTCAAAGCCCCCGGGCCTGTGGAAAATACGGCCCAGACCGCAGAATCCTTTATAAATGCATTCTATGAACACCTTCAGGAATGCATGGATCATGCAATCCCAAATAAAACCAAGACCCAATCCTCCAAAGGCAGACGCCCTGTCTAGTGGACCCCAGCCATAAACAAACTATACAATAGAAGGAGGAAGCTACTACATGATAGAGCAAAATCCCAAAAAGGGAAGGCATCTCTGATCAGTATTAGCAAAAATCTACGGGCACTCGAGGGCCAGCTTCGAGAGAAAAATTGCACAGGACACTAAGGATAATCACAAGGCTTTCTTTAGTTATGTTAGGAACCTGGGTGGGAATTCCCAGATATGCTCAGAATTAGTCCAAAATGACAAAAAATACACCGAACCCACAGACATTGCCAACATCCTAGCTGACAGGTTCAGCGCAAACTTCTCCCCCCCCCCCTTCCCCACCAAAGGGCAAATATCTATCCCAGCAGAGTGCTGCCCCCCTGACATCTCAGATGCTCAGGTAAGAGCTGCCCTCTCCAAAGCAAAAAACACAGCATCAATGGGACCAGACGGTGTCCCGGGCTGCGTCCTACATGAACTCCAAGAAGAGCTAAACCCAAACATAAAACTACTGTTCAATCTCAGCCTTACTACAGGTTATGTACCCAAAGAGTGGTGTACAGCAACAGTGGTCCCTCTCCACAAAGGTGGTGCCTCAACGGATCCTGGAAACTATCGCCCCATAAGCCTGACTAGCTTGGTCTGCAAAGCTATGGAAAAGGATCATCATGAACCTCATAAATAAAGATATTGGGGACCTACAGATACTGGGTCCTACCCAGTTCGGCTTTGTTAAGGGCAGATCCTGCCTCTTAAACCTGGTTGATTTCTTTGAAACAGTCACCAAGGCCATTGACGAGGGAAAGGTGGTCCACACAGCCTACCTGGACCTCGCATAAGCCTTCGATACAGTACCCCACTCGGGCATTATAGATAAGTTCACCAGCTTAAATATAAACCCCTATGTCACTAGATGGGTTGCAAACTGGCTCAAGGACAGAGCCCACATGGTTAGAATTGCTGGAACCATGTCAGACTCCAAACCAGTTACAAGTGGCGTCCCACAAGGCTCAGTACTGGGACCTCTCTTGTTCGGTATATATTTCTCGGAGGTACAGGCCAACACGGAAGGACTGTGGCTGACCAAGTTTGCAGATGACTGCAAACTAGGCGCCATAATCGACTATCCAGCCGACACAAGCATCCTCCAAAAGGGCCTCATAGAAACAGACAACTGGTGCCAGAGCCATGGCCTTAAGCTAAATGCCAAAAAGTGTATAGTCATCCCCTTTGGCAAAAACAAAGTGCCCACAAATTACCACATAGGTGGTAATCCATTAAGTACGGAAGAAGTAATTAGGGACCTGGGGACCCAAGTTGATAGCAATCTCTCATTTGACAACCACGTGGCCAAAGTGGTTAGAAAAACATTTTATATAGCCCACCTAATCATGAAGGGATTCACATCTAGATCAGGGGAGGTCATCGTGCCTCTTTACTCATCCCTCATCAGGCCCATAATTGAGTACAATGCCCCTTTTGGGATGTACCTTACCAGACACCTGCAGCAACTGGAAAGACCCCAAAATTACCTCACCAAGAGGATCAAAGGGCTCAAACAGATGCCATATGCTGCCCGGTTAAAGAAACTCCAGCTCTACTCAGTGGCATACCGCCTGCTCAGAGGCGATCTGTGCCTGATGTATAAAGCCATGTCCAACCCGGAATTAATGGACATGCTGCACCTCAGAAAATCCAAATCCCATTGAGCTACGCGCTCGAGAGCCTTGAACCTCAGCACTGAAATAAATAGGACATGCTGGAGGGACAGATTCATAACCCAGAGGCTCCCTCACTCTGGAATAAAATACCAGTCCAGGTTAGGCAGAGTCCCTCATTGACTCTCTTCAAGAGAAATCTTGATGAGTGGATGGGGGATTGTAGGTTTACCCCGGGTATCACTTCTGTGTCACTGTTAGACAGAGGCACAGTATACTAATCTCGAAAAAGGGCATAGCAAAATTAATTTAAAATGGGTGGCGAAAGCCAAACATACTCTGGCTAGGCTTATAAATGCCCTAGGGCAGATAGCCTAGTATGACCCTATGAACCTATGAACTATTCTATGTCATTCTGTTCTAGTGCCACAGTATTCTTTACATGAAGGGAGTACCAAAGCTTAGGACGAAACCTGGGATGAGGAAGGACCAGAAGAGCTTTCTAGAAAACCATGAAGAATCTTTTCAGTGTGCCACTCAACCACAGCCAATAAGGCAAAACAACATACGCAACACACTAGTCATAGGTGACTATAGTCAGGCACACTGATGTCCCACTCACCAGGCTAAACAAGAAAAAGGTTACTGTCAGCTGCCTGTCGGGTGCTAGGATCCGCCACATAACCCACTCAGTCAGGTCACTCCACAACAAGTACAAATATGACTCTGTCATTGTCCATGTTGGTGTGAGCGACCTGAGATGCACCTCCCTGGACTACATGAAAAGAGACATGGAAGAGCTCTTCGATCTTGTAGCCCAGGCAGGTATGACCCTAGCCCTGAGTAGCATTCTGCCATCACCCAGAATGATGCCGCAGTACAAGAACAAAATGATTGACTTCAACAATTTGCTAAGCTTCTGGTGCCATTCTAAAGGGATCCAGTATCTGTCTGCCTGGGATGACATGGTCGACAGACCACGATGCTTTGCCAGAGATGGCCTGCACCTGTCACCACTGGGATTCCGGATACTGGCTAAGGTTCTTGCCGCCCCTGTAGTGCCTTTTTTAGGCAAGGATCAAATTTCAAATTCACCACCGTAACAGGAACAGGCAAGCAAAAACTGAGGGTGATGCTACTCAATGCTAAAAGTCTAAATCTCAAAATGCACTCACTCGAGGCACTCCTTAAAATGGAGAACATCGATATCTGTGCAGTGACTGAGACCTGGTTCAAGGCTCCAGAGAGCACCCCTGCACTACCAGGCTATAACTCATACCACACTTTTCGGCCATGTAACCTGGACCAGAACACGGAAGGCAGAGGTGTGTCCATATTCATTAAGGATATCCACACCTCCAGGCTAGTTGCTCAGCATAATGCAGCCGAGGTTATCCAAGTGCAACTAACTCTGGGCAAAACTGCAATCCAAACTGTAGCTTGCTACAGATCACCCACCATGCCCCAGGATTCCCACTCCTAAAAATATTAGGGTTCACCCTAACACCCTAATAATGGGTGATTTCAACTACCCCACCATTAACTGGGAAAACTACTCATGTACCAACTCCTTCACTCAACGCCTTCTGGAATTCATAAACTCCAATGCTTGGGGCAACAATATCCTAGATCTAGTCATTACCAGCATGAGTGACTGGTGTTCCACACCTAAAGTCAATGCCTCATTGGTCCGATCCGACCATAAGCTAATTACCCTAGATATCCACATCCTGCCTCCACCCCCCCCCCCCCCCCATTAAGGAAATCATGGTAAAAAATTTCTCCAAAGCCAACTTCATGTTTCTTAAGACAGAAGTGGTGAACTTCATGACACCCATGCAGATGGACAATACAGTTACGACTACTGAATCCTACACAATTGCACTTTATAAGTACTTACATGAGTGCATGGATTGTGCTATCCCAAACAGAACCAAGATGCTATCCTCCAAAAAAAGGAAGCCAATCTGGTGATCCCCTGTCATAAACAATCTGTACAACAGAAGGAAGAAACTGTTGCAAAAGAGAGTAAAATCCCATGAGTGGAGGAGCTCCCTGGTCAGCCTCAGTAAGAAGCTGCAATCCCTGATAAAATCCTCCAAAGCTAGTTTTGAAAACAAAATCACCACTGATTCTAAAGACAACCACAAAGCATTCTATAGCTATGTCAAGAATCTCAATGGCAACACTCAGATCTGCTCTGAGTTACAGCACAATGGCACTAAATATACAGACCCAGCTGATATTGCCAACATCCTGGCAGATAGGTTCAGTGCTAACTTTACCCCCCTCTCACCCCCTAAAGAGCCCATCTCTATACCGGAAGAATGCAAAGTTCCTATAATCACGGCTGCACAGGTAAAAACCACACTCTCCAAAGCCAAGAACACAGCATCCATGGGACCAGACAACATCCCAGGCTGCGTTCTACACGAACTACAGAATGAACTGGCACCCCACCTAATTACCATGTTCAATCATAGCCTAATCTCAGGCTTTGTGCATGCTGAATGGCGCACAGCAACAGTTATCCCACTCCACAAGGGGGGAGCCACCACGGACCCCGGGAACTACCGCCGTATTATCTGCAAGGCCATGGAACTTATAAACAAAGACATTGGTAATCTCCAAACTCTGGACCCCACCCAGTTCGGGTTTGTAAAAGGCAGAACATGTCTCCTAAACCTAATAGACTTCTTTGAAGCAGTCACCAAAGCCGTAGACATGGCTAAGGTGGTTCACACAGCCTATCTAGATCTTGCCAAGGCTTTTGACACCACCCCCCTCTCTGGAATTATAAACTCACTAAACTAGGTATAAATCCCTATGTCACAAGATGGGTTGCCAACTGGCTCACTGACAGAACCCACACTGTGAAAGTAGCAGACTCCAAATCTGACTTCAGACCAGTGACAAGTGGAGTACCACAGGGTTCAGTCCTGGATCCTCTCCTGTTTGGTATCTACTTCTCTGAAGTACATGCTAACACAGAAGGTCTTTGGCTAATGAAGTTCGCAGATGACTGCAAACTAGGAGCCATAATCAAAACTGCTAACAATGTAGGCATCCTACAAAAGGGCCTCACTAAGACAGATGACTAGTGTCAAAGCCATGGCCTCAAGCTCAGTGCCAAAAAGTGCATTGTCATCCCCTTTGGTAAAAACTCTGTACCCATGAACTACAACATAGGCGGTAGTATACTTAACACCGAAAGTGTGATAAGAGACCTTGGGACATAGGTGGACAGTAGTCTCTCCTTTGATAATCACACTGCCACAGTAGTCAGGAAATCCTTCTACGTGGCACACCTCATCACAAAAGGTTTCTCCTCCAGAAAAAAAGAGGTCATTGTTCCCCTCTACTCATCACTCATCAGACCCATTATAGAGTACAATGCCCCTTTTGGTATGTACCTCACAAAACATCTACAACAACTGGAAAGGCCGCAGAAATACCTCACAAAGAGGATTACTGGCCTCAAACAGATGCCCTACACAGACAGTCTCAAAAAACTCCAGCTTTACTCCGTCACATATCGCCTACTCAGAGGTGATCTCTGCCTAACATAGAAAACTATGTCAAACCCAGAGCTGTTGGACATGCTCCACTTAAAGAAATCCCAATCCCTCCGAGCTACACGCTCTAGGGACCTAAACCTTGTCACCACAATAAACAGAACATGTCGGAGGGATAGATTCCTGTCCCAGAGACTTCCCATGCTCTGGAATAAACTACCTATCTATATCAAACAAAGCTCCTCATTAGCACTCTTCAAGAAAAATCTCGATGATTGGATGGGAAATAGGAAATTCACCCCGGGGATCACCTCTGTGGCTCTGCTCGACAGTGGCACAGGAAAATAATTTTCTTGGGTGGCAAAAGCCAGGGTACCTTTTTGGCTGGGCTTATATAGGCCCCAGGGCCGACAGCCTAGTACCTACCTATGAACCTATGAATGGCTCTAGCAAAACCAGCTTTAGATCTGAAGATGCCATCCAATTTGTAATGCTTGGTGAAGGTATGTACAGAAGTCCAAGTAGCTGCTTCTAAAATGGAATTAGTATCCAACCCCCTAAAGAATGCACCCGAAGAAGCTAAAGCCCTAGTAGATTGAGCCTTACCATAAAAAGAGAGACTCTTTCCATGGAAAACTTAACAAAAGGAAATAGCCTTTGAAATTCAAGAGGAAATAGTCTGCTTGGAAACAGGCAATCCCAGAGCCATAGGATGAAAAGAAACAAAAAACTGATCAGATTTCCTGATAGCCTTGGTGTTATCCAAATAAAATCTGAGTTGTCTATGCACATCCAAGGCATGTAAAATCCTCTCACTAGAGGATTGTGGAGAAGGAAAAAAGGTGGGCAAAAGAACAGATTGATTACGAGACAACTCATTCACAATCTTGGGCATAAAGGAAGGGTTAGTACACAAAGCGACCCTGTCCTTATGGAAAATCAGAAATGGTTGGGAAGCCATTAAGGCTTGAAGCTCAGAAACCCTTCTAGCAGAAGTCAAGGCTAGTAACAGAAAGAAACTGCAGCTGCAGGCTCAAATGGAGCCACAATCAGCTTCTCCAAAACAAAGTTCAAATCCTAAGGAGGAGGTACAGGTTTCCTGGGAGGTCTAAAGTGAAGGACCCCTTTGAGAAAGAGTTTAATCTCTAACCTCACAGACAAAGGGGTGACTAAGGCAAAAATGATTGACAGAAGAACCTTCACCAAGGAGTAAGCCAAACCATCTTTGAGGGACTCGCACAAATATGTAAGAACCAATGGAACATCCACAGACAGTGGATCCAGTTTGTGTGAACAACATCAAATAGAAAACCTCTTCCATTTAGAGATGTATGATTTTCTAGCACTGGGTTTTCTGGCCTCCTGCAGTACCCTAAGCAGGTCCTCGGGGGGAAAAAAGGTGTCTGAAAGGAATCAGAAGCCTATCACCCACAGAGTCAGATGCAGAGTTGACAGATGTGGATGGATAACAGATCCTTTGTCCTGTGTGAGAAGGTCCACCCTGTGACGTAACTTGCTGTCTTGGCCAAATGGGAGTCACCAGCAAGATTTTTGGTTTGTCCTGTTGAATCTTGAACAGGACTTTCTGAATGAGAGGAAGGGGGGGATGCATAAAGAAACATATTTCTCCAAGAAATTGATAGGGCATCCACCTTCCAAATCAGAGAAGCTGGAACTCTGGCACAAAATTGAGGAAGTTGTCTGTTAAGAAGGGAGGCAAACAGATTAACTTGAGGAGTATCTCACAGGTGGACAATATCCAAAAATACATCACTGTGAAGCATCCATTCGTAGGATTGAGTCATGGACCTGCTCAGATTGTCTGCCACAGAATTCTGACTGGAGTAAATATAAACAGCCTGAAGAGTCACCTGGTACTGAACTGCCAGTTCCCAAGACATGAGAGCTAACCTGCACAGAAGGTATGACTTTGTCTCCTGGTGTTTGTTTACATACCAGAGAACTGTGGTGCTGTCTGTAAACAGTTTTAGATGTCATGGACAGAAAAGAGGATGGAAAGCTTGAAGAGCTAAAATGAGAGCTCTCATCTCTTTGATGTTGATAGGGCCCTCCTTTTCAGAAGGAGACTAAATGCCCTTTACCTTCATGGAAGCAAAGTTGTTCCCCATCCTAGGTTGGATGCATCTGTAAACAACTCTTGAATGGGAAGAGGAGGACACAAAGGAAGGCCTGGATTCAGGGAAATCTACAGAATCCACCTAAGGAGTTCCTTTTTGAGACAAGGGATTAGAGGAATAACAAACTCCAGTGATTGTGCATGCTGCATCCAAACTGATTTCGGGTACCAATGAAACTCATGTAAAGTTTGGCCAGAGGTATCATGGGACTGGTGGATGCCATGAAATGCAGGAGCCTGAGAAACTCCCTGGATGAAAAAGAAAGAAGAGGGAGAAGACTCTGGAAGTGGGAAATGAGAGACAAAACCTTTTTGAGGAGGCAGAGATGCCAGCATGATATCTGTCTGCAACTTGCACCCCAGGAAGATGTGGTCCTTTGAGGGGACAAAAAGGACGTTTTGAAATTTATTGTGAACCCCAACCTTTGTAGAAGAGAAACAGTGAACTGTAGATTTTGTTACAGCGTCTCTGGACAAGGAGCTACAAATAGAAGATTGTCCAGGTAAGGGTAAACCTTGATGCCCCGAAGTCTGCAGTAAGCGAGACTTTTTGTGAATACCTTTGGGGCAGTGGAAAGACCAAAGGGCAAAGTGAGAACTGAAAGCACAAGGAAGCAATAAAGAAATGTAAACATTTCCTGTAAAGGGGATAAATGGGAATGTGAAGATAAGCAGCCTTGATGTCCAGAGAGGCTATATAAGCCTGAGGAAGAAGAAGAGGAAATTAGGTTTGCAAGGGCAGCATGTGGAAGGTAGGAACTTTCAGGAAAAGTATTGAGGTGAGAAAGATCCAGAATGGGTCTCCATGGGTCATCTTTCCTAGATACTAGAAACATCCTGGAGTAAAAACTTCTTCCCCTGAGGGGTGCAGGGACTTCTTGAATTGTTCTCTAATGTAGCAACTCCTGAAACACCTGTGGAAATAGATGCAGTTGGTCTTGAGATGGTTGTGGAAAGGCCATGAAAGGAGGAAGAGTTTTCCAGACCATGAAGTACCCTTGTTTGATAATAATAAGAATCCACAAGTCTTGAGTAATAGTTTCTCAAACTGGAAGAGACATGGAAAGATGCAGAGAAAGAGGAACAAGACTGAAATGAGTGTGGTAGTCACAGACTATCTGGCTTGTCTGAAAAGGACTGCTTCTGTGCAGGACCTGGCTGAGAGGGCTTAGACTAAAAAGCTCTCCTACCTCCTTTTTTGCTTTTGGAAGTGGGAAGGTGAGTTTGTTTATTGACAAAATAAGTCTTTAAGGGATAATTCCTCTGAAATTTGAGAACAGGCAAAACAAACATATGTTTTAAGTCCTGTAGTTTCTTGCCTTTTTCATGCAAATATTTAAACAAATCTGCAGCTGTAGCCTCAAACAAAGCACTGTTGTCTAAAGGAGCATCCATTAATTTTGCTTTGATATCATCTGGAAGTAGTTAAAAAACAAACACCGCTGAGCAAAACAATGGAGGATTGCAGTCTCATTTAAATCACAAGTAGCTCCTAAATCCAATAGCCAATGATGTAAATAATCCAAGTGCAGGCGAGGTATGTAAAAAGCAGGTTTATTAATAAAAAGAGGTGAGCGCTTTCGCATGAGCTTCTTCAGACCTATACAACTAAACTGTCTGTAAACATCAGTTTAAAAAGCCAAAATGGCGCCAAAATCCTGTCCATTATTTAAAGGTACATGGCTCATTAAAAATATCATGTAAAAAGTCATATATAAAATTCCTATACACCATCATAAAACAGTACGGCATTTCAAAACAAAGCCATTCATATTCATATCCATTATTGGAATAAATAAATCAAAAGTATGTGTGACAGATGGGGGGGGGAGGGAAAAAATTTTAGTAACATAACTATCAAAACATTGACAGAGCATCTATGCATATAAAGGTTCAAAAAGACCCTACTGGCCACAAAGTAAAAACTCTTCATAGCCTCTTAACATCTTTTGGACAATAACCTTCTTGATTTCAGCAGAGGTCGAGGGGAACCCTTCCATTGAGACCTGGGGTGATATCTGCCCTAAACTTAATAATCCAATGGATTTCCTGGTCTCTGTATAATTGTTAATGTCCCCTCTCCTGTATGTCCTTGAGATCTGTTCCAAGATCCTGAACTTAAAACGATGCTCTTGACCTTTGTCATTAGTGTGTTTGGATAGTGCATTATGTGTAGTACCTCTCCTTGTGTGGTATACATGCTCACGAATCCTATCCCTCAGTGTCCTATTGGTCTTGCCTACATAGTAGGCTGGACAGACTGTGCAGCAGGCTAGGTAAACTACATCTCTGGACATACAATTGCCCCTCGTCCTGATGTAGTAAATGCCCGAACCATATGGATATCGGAAGACAGGGTCGGTTTCTATATATGGACAAAAATTGCATTTGTCGCATGTGGTCATGTAGGGACCCAACAAAGCAGGTGGATCATTATGGACCCTTGGGTAGCAGAGCAAACTCTTTAAGTTCTTTTTATTCCGTAAACGAATCTAGGTCGAGTACCTGTAAGGCTCTTAATAGTTGGGTCAACTGATAAAACGTGCCAATGCTTAGAGAAAATATCTTTAAGTGTACCTACATCCCTGGTGTAAAAAATGGGAAATGCAATTCCATTGTCCATATTTGAACCGCCCTCTTGGCTATCCAAGCCATCACTGGCCTCTCCCGTGTATATTTCAACAGCACCATCTGAGAAATATGGTTTCGCTCTGTCTATCCTCAGATCTGCAATGCCCGCCATCCCTCTGGAGATATCTAAGTGGTCATAGCCACGTTCCCTCAATTTGCTGCTAAGGTCTCCTAATTCACTTGCCAGATGACTGTCTAGGGTGTATATCTAGACATCCGCATTGATTGTCCCTTCACTATGTTCTTGTATACATAGCCAGGATGCATGCTCGAACGATGCAGCAGTGTATTCCTATAGCAGGTCTTGCGATAAACACCCGTGTTGACTATCCCACAGGGTAATTTATCAACAAAGACATCTAAAAGGAATAGTGGTCTTCGACCAATCCATAGTAAACTTCAGAAAGGTGACAGACATGTTGATCTGTGTAAAAGGACTCTAATTGTATTGTAGAGCCACTCCACACAAGGAAGAGATCATCCACAAAACGCCTATAGAATGGTACTGACTCCTGAAACAAACTATTCTGAAACAAGAAGCTATGTTCCCACTCTGCCATCACCAAGTTGGCGTAGCTATTGGCACAGGAAGTGCCCATAGCTACGCCATCCTTCTGCAGAAAAATCTTGTCATGGAAACAAAAAAGATTGGATTCTAAAATAATAGCCAACAACATAAGAATCAAATCAACATCATACTTCAGAGGGAGGTCGGTTCTCCTCAGATATGCACCTACCATTGCTCTACCTTCCTCATTGGGTATAACCGTAAATAAGGACTGAACGTCCATGGTGACCCATATGAGGTCTTCAATTCCAGAACAAGTGTTGATATATTGGTAGAAATCCAACAAAACTGTCTGGTATCCTTAAGAATGAACCTATTGGCATCAACCAATGGTCTGAGTTGTGCCTCAACAAAAAGTGACAGGGGTTCAGTTGACCACCCTCTCCCTGCAACTATGGGTCTAAGAGGTGGATGTAGTGAATCCTTATGGATCTTTGGGAGACCCTGAATGGTAGGTAATAGGGGATGAACCACATTGAAAAATTCATATAGAGAAGTATCAATAACACCATTATCAAAAGACCAAATAATATGGAGCGTATGCTCTCAATGATGCTGTCCACCCTATCATTGGTAATAGGAACATAAAACTTGTCATCAGCCAACATTAGTAGCATATCATTATTATACCTGTCCATGTCAAAAACTACAATCCCACCTCCTTTGTCTGTGGGTCGGATAATAATCTCCCTGTTGTTACGTAGGGAGTCCAAGGCCCTCGTTGTATAAGGCTGAGGTTATATTTCCTTCTCCTGTTGCCAGATTCTGACCCATTCAACCTATATATCTCATCTTCTACCAGTTTGCTATATGCCGCAACCAGAGGGTGTATCGGAGGGAGGAATGTACTAGGTGACCTAAACACAGTGGTATTAGCCTTCATCTCTGTGCTGTTGAAGAAAACCTTCAGGGACAAATTCCTGACAAAAAGCTTAAAGTCTCTTAAAGTCTCTTCGTATCTACTATCTGAGGTTGGAATAAAAGTGAGACCCTTAGAGAGGACTTGTGACTCATGTTCAGTCAAAACATGACTGGACAAATTGAACACGAGTCCTAATGCTTCCCCTCCCACATTTTCTTGATTGTCCGGTTGGATGGACGATCCGTAAAGTTTCCTCTTGTACCTCCCCTTGGCATTCTGGAACGACTTCTCCTCGTACGTAGGCACCCTGATGGGAAAAGGGTGTCTGCCATCCCTCTGGAGGGGAGAATGGTGAAAAGTGGAATCCAAGGGGGAAATGGGATCCCGTCCATCAGGATCTCTACTCGATGCATAGGAGGAAACTTTCCTCCTAACGACTGGTTCAAGAGGCGGACAGTTGGTTCAGCCCTGCTGACTAAAGATTCAGCCCTTCTTACTGAATCAGCATTGGCATCCAAGTCGGTGGTAGCTGTCGGCTCCAGCACAGAGTCCGTTCCGATGGGTACAGCGTTGGCAACGGTACCTGCACGACCAGCTTGGTCTGTGGGGATGGCTGGGCCAATGTTGCTGTTGGAGCCAGTGTGATCGTTGTCCAGGCATGAGCCAGGAAGTTCAACCGTGCCTACATCGATTGCATCTCTATTGGGAGCACGGTCCGTGTTCCCTGAGTCACTGGTATTCCCTGTGGTGATGGAGGAAGAGGTACAAGTTCCGGGGGCCTGACGGAATGCACTGTTTGTATTGTTGGTATTGTTGTAATCATTGTGCCTGGGCCAAGTGAAGATGTTGCCCAGACGGAAATCCGTTGAGTCCCGCTGCAACTTGGCCCTTTTCTGATTCAGAAGGCTCATAAACCGTAACATTGTCCAACAAAACAGATAAGGTATGGTCTACGACAGAGACCGGAAACACATTGAGTATCTCATTCTTCGCCTTCCTGACATCTTCTTTAAGTTTCTCCTCTAACGGGAGAAAAAAGCATTCATAAGTTTCAAATATTTGAGGCTTACCTCAATATTAAGCTGTTGCCAATCATACAATAGCTCCGGGTAGAGGGTGCCAGTTGTCGGCATCTTCAATACCCTTAGTCCTCTGGGCACCAGCCGGCGCTGTAAGCAAACCTCGAAATGCTGTCTCTGGGTTTGCATGCGCTTTAGTTTGAACAAATCCTGCTCCAACCGTTCCACTGCTCGATTTAGCCCTTCACGATCATAATCCAAGGTACTAGTGGGGGCTGAGCCAACATCCTCTTCTACGAATGACGCCAATGGATTCATTCCAGTGCGCAAGCAGTCTGCAAAACGGTCCAAAGACGGACATGATGTCATCGGTACTTCCTTGGTGCTAGATGGAGTATACGGCAGCTCAATAGAGGTCGAATCTCCTCCAATCATGCCTCCACTGGTTCAGATAAGCTCTAAGAATCTATAATGAATAAAGAGGACCAGTGGAGTGAATGCTCAACGGAACAACAAGCTCAAAGATAAATAGTTAAAAACAAACACCGCTGAGCAAAACAATGGAGGATTGCAGTCTCATTTAAATCACAAGTAGCTCCTAAATCCAATAGCCAATGATGTAAATAATCCAAGTGCAGGCGAGGTATGTAAAAAGCAGGTTTATTAATAAAAAGAGGTGAGTGCTTTCGCATGAGCTTCTTCAGACCTATACAACTAAACTGTCTGTAAACATCAGTTTAAAAAGCCAAAATGGCGCCAAAATCCTGTCCATTATTTAAAGGTACATGGCTCATTAAAAATATCATGTAAAAAAAGTCATATATAAAATTCCTATACACCATCATAAAACAGTACGGCATTTCAAAACAAAGCCATTCATATTCATATCCATTATTGGAATAAATAAATCAAAAGTATGTGTGACAGATGGGGGGGGGGGGAATTTTAGTAACATAACTATCAAAACATTGACAGAGCATCTATGCATATAAAGGTTCAAAAGACCCTACTGGCCACAAAGTAAAAACTCTTCATAGCCTCTTAACATCTTTTGGACAATAACCTTCTTGATTTCAGCAGAGGTCGCAGGGGAACCCTTCCATTGAGACCTGGGGTGATATCTGCCCTAAACTTAATAATCCAATGGATTTCCCTGGTCTCTGTATAATTGTTAATGTCCCCTCTCCTGTATGTCCTTGAGATCTGTTCCAAGATCCTGAACTTAAAACGATGCTCTTGACCTTTGTCATTAGTGTGTTTGGATAGTGCATTATGTGTAGTACCTCTCCTTGTGTGGTATACATGCTCACGAATCCTATCCCTCAGTGTCCTATTGGTCTTGCCTACATAGTAGGCTGGAGAGACCCAATAGAGACCCAATAGAGATGCAATCGATGTAGGCACGGTTGAACTTCCTGGCTCATGCCTGGACAACGATCACACTGGCTCCAACAGCAACATTGGCCCAGCCATCCCCACAGACCAAGCTGGTCGTGCAGGTACCGTTGCCAACGCTGTACCCATCGGAACGGACTCTGTGCTGGAGCCGACAGCTACCACCGACTTGGATGCCAATGCTGATTCAGTAAGAAGGGCTGAATCTTTAGTCAGCAGGGCTGAACCAACTGTCCCGCCTCTTGAACCAGTCGTTAGGAGGAAAGTTTCCTCCTATGCATCGAGTAGAGATCCTGATGGACGGGATCCCATTTGCTACATGGATTCCACTTTTCACCATTCTCCCTCCAGAGGGATGGCAGACACCCTTTTCCCATCAGGGTGCCTACGAACGAGGAGAAGTCGCTCCAGAATGCCAAGGGAGGTACAAGAGGAAACTTTCGCGGATCGTCCATCCAACCGACAATCAAGAAAATGTGGGAGGAAGCATTAGGACTCGTGTTCAATTTGTCCAGTCATGTTTTGACTGAACATGAGTCACAAGTCCTCTCTAAGGGTCTCACTTTTATTCCAACCTCAGATAGTAGATACTGAAGAGACTTTAAGAGACTTTAAGCTTTTTGTCAGGAATTTGTCCCTGAAGGTTTTCTTCAACAGCACAGAGATGAAGGCTAATACCACTGTGTTTAGGTCACCTAGTACATTCCTCCCTCCGATACACCCTCTGGTTGCGGCATATAGCAAACTGGTAGAAGATGAGATATATAGGTTGAATGGGTCAGAATCTGGCAACAGGAGAAGGAAATATAACCTCAGCCTTATACAACGTAGGGCCTTGGACTCCCTACGTAACAACAGGGAGATTATTATCCGACCCACAGACAAAGGAGGTGGGATTGTAGTTTTTGACATGGACAGGTATAATAATGATATGCTACTAATGTTGGCTGATGACAAGTTTTATGTTCCTATTACCAATGATAGGGTGGACAGCATCATTGAGAGCATACGCTCCATATTATTTGGTCTTTTGATAATGGTGTTATTGATACTTCTCTATATGAATTTTTCAATGTGGTTCATCCCCTATTACCTACCATTCAGGGTCTCCCAAAGATCCATAAGGATTCACTACATCCACCTCTTAGACCCATAGTTGCAGGGAGAGGGTGGTCAACTGAACCCCTGTCACTTTTGTTGAGGCACAACTCAGACCATTGGTTGATGCCAATAGGTTCATTCTTAAGGATACCAGACAGTTTTTGTTGGATTTCTACCAATATATCAACACTTGTTCTGGAATTGAAGACCTCATATGGGTCACCATGGACGTTCAGTCCTTATTTACGGTTATACCCAATGAGGAAGGTAGAGCAATGGTAGGTGCATATCTGAGGAGAACCGACCTCCCTCTGAAGTATGATGTTGATTTGATTCTTATGTTGTTGGCTATTATTTTAGAATCCAATCTTTTTGTTTCCATGACAAGATTTTTCTGCAGAAGGATGGCGTAGCTATGGGCACTTCCTGTGCCAATAGCTACGCCAACTTGGTGATGGCAGAGTGGGAACATAGCTTCTTGTTTCAGAATAGTTTGTTTCAGGAGTCAGTACCATTCTATAGGCGTTTTGTGGATGATCTCTTCCTTGTGTGGAGTGGCTCTACAATACAATTAGAGTCCTTTTACACAGATCAACATGTCTGTCACCTTTCTGAAGTTTACTATGGATTGGTCGAAGACCACTATTCCTTTTAGATGTCTTTGTTGATAAATTACCCTGTGGGATAGTCAACACGGGTGTTTATCGCAAGACCTGCTATAGGAATACACTGCTGCATCGTTCGAGCATGCATCCTGGCTATGTATACAAGAACATAGTGAAGGGACAATCAATGCGGATGTCTAGATATACACCCCTAGACAGTCATCTGGCAAGTGAATTAGGAGACCTTAGCAGCAAATTGAGGGAACGTGGCTATGACCACTTAGATATCTCCAGAGGGATGGCGGGCATTGCAGATCTGAGGATAGACAGAGCGAAACCATATTTCTCAGATGGTGCTGTTGAAATATACACGGGAGAGGCCAGTGATGGCTTGGATAGCCAAGAGGGCGGTTCAAATATGGACAATGGAATTGCATTTCCCATTTTTACACCAGGGATGTAGGTACACTTAAAGATATTTTCTCTAAGCATTGGCACGTTTTATCAGTTGACCCAACTATTAAGAGCCTTACAGGTACTCGACCTAGATTCGTTTACGGAATAAAAAGAACTTAAAGAGTTTGCTCTGCTACCCAAGGGTCCATAATGATCCACCTGCTTTGTTGGGTCCCTACATGACCACATGCGACAAATGCAATTTTTGTCCATATATAGAAACCGACCCTGTCTTCCGATATCCATATGGTTCGGCATTTACTACATCAGGACGAGGGGCAATTGTATGTCCAGAGATGTAGTTTACCTAGCCTGCTGCACAGTCTGTCCAGCCTACTATGTAGGCAAGACCAATAGGACACTGAGGGATAGGATTCGTGAGCATGTATACCACACAAGGAGAGGTACTACACATAATGCACTATCCAAACACACTAATGACAAAGGTCAAGAGCATCGTTTTAAGTTCAGGATCTTGGAACAGATCTCAAGGACATACAGGAGAGGGACATTAACAATTATACAGAGACCAGGAAATCCATTGGATTATTAAGTTTAGGGCAGATATCACCCCAGGTCTCAATGGAAGGGTTCCCCTCGACCTCTGCTGAAATCAAGAAGGTTATTGTCCAAAAGATGTTAAGAGGCTATGAAGAGTTTTTACTTTGTGGCCAGTAGGGTCTTTTTGAACCTTTATATGCATAGATGCTCTGTCAATGTTTTGATAGTTATGTTACTAAAATTTTTCCCTCCCCATTTGTCACACATACTTTTGATTTATTTATTCCAATAATGGATATGAATATGAATGGCTTTGTTTTGAAATGCCGTACTGTTTTATGATGGTGTATAGGAATTTTATATATGACTTTTTACATGATATTTTTAATGAGCCATGTACCTTTAAATAATGGACAGGATTTTGGCGCCATTTTGGCTTTTTAAACTGATGTTTACAGACAGTTTAGTTGTATAGGTCTGAAGAAGCTCATGCGAAAGCGCTCACCTCTTTTTATTAATAAACCTGCTTTTTACATACCTCGCCTGCACTTGGATTATTTACATCATTGGCTATTGGATTTAGGAGCTACTTGTGATTTAAATGAGACTGCAATCCTCCATTGTTTTGCTCAGCGGTGTTTGTTTTTAACTATTTATCTTTGAGCTTGTTGTTCCGTTGAGCATTCACTCCACTGGTCCTCTTTATTCATTATATCATCTGGAAGTAGTTGAAGCCTCAACCATGAATGTCTCCTAAGAACAGAGCCGGATACAGCTGCCCTGGAAGATGCTTCTCCTGCATCATAGCTGCATTTAATGAAGTGATGAGCTACCTGAGAAGAAGCTCCTAAAAGAGCTGAGTTTTAACATCAGAGTCTGGGAGGTAAGGAAACTGCTTGTGAGGCTTGAGAAAGAACAGCCAAAGCGTATCTGGTCATACGAATTTGTTAATTTATAACATGGAAAGCTAGATTGGCGAAGTATACATTTTCTTCCCTATTCTTTCCATAGTCTTGCTCTCCTTATCAGAAGGGAGAAGCTTAGTGGAAGGCAAAAGTCTGGATGTTTTGTCAGAAGCAATGGAAACAACTGCAGGATCTGCTGAAGGACATCTGTACATAAATTTACACTCTTCTGGCACTTTATAAAACTGGTCAGGCATTTTAGGGGCAGGGGCCTGGGACCTTAGATGCTTAAAAAAAAAGCATTCAAAAAGGCTGGTAAGACTGGAGGTACAGCAGAAGGGAAGGAGAATCCATTTGTAAAAGATCATAATATCTTTTTTTCTGCACCTCAGAAACGTGAGAGTAGTCCCAGTTAAAGAATCCCCTCATTTTAGCTAAGGTTTCCCCAAATGAGATCTCTTCCACTGGTGAATCTGCTCCATTTGACTCTTCCTTAGGGCAAGCATATTCAAGGGGGGTGGGGTGGAATTTAAGTGAAATAGGCCAAAGATTCATCCTCAGAAGATTCTAGTACCCTAACTCTCTTGAGTGGGGACGAAGTTAAAGGAGAAACAGAATCAGCTGAAACAGGCTTAAGAGCCATGAGTATATTAAGTAAGCCTTGAGAAAGTTTCCCACTCAGATTGTAGAGTCTTAGGTGCAGAAATGTGCTTGGTTTTCTGCTTCTTTTATTATCTGACATTAGCCTGATGGAAAGCGGAGGGACCTGACATAGGCCTGCAGTCAATAATATTAGGCAAACTATCCTCCCTGACTAATATCTGAGAGATACCCCTAGGATCTTCCATAATAACAAGCCTTGGTTCCCCCTGACCATCTGATGTGGACATCTGCATGGCCTCCGAGGATGAGCCTAAGGTGGATTCCTTGACTGCGTCTGATGTGGCACCCGCCGAAGAACCCAAGCCAACCTCTGGACAGACCTCTGCGTCTTCGTCAACCTCGAGAGAGATGTCAGAGGTAGAAGGCTTCTTGTTCTTCCTGTTCAATACAAGTTCAATAGAAGTCCCAGATGTACCCTCTATGACATCTCTAGATAATCATTTCAATCACTGATTTTCTAAATAATTCTTAAGGGATGAAAGACGGCTACACAGGATCTTAGGGATGAAGGCCTGGTAAATGGAGCAAAAGGTATGGTCATGCGTAGGCCCCAAACCAAAGAGACACAGGTTGTGGCTATCCTTGTATGGAATCTGTCTCCCACATTGGCACTTGCCTTTCCTGGATGACATGAAACCCTTACAACAAAAAGCAGTAGCAAACAAAACAAGAAAAAAACAAAAAAACAAAAAAAAAACAAGGCACTTATCTGAAAAGTAGACCAGCAACAAACAACTCGGACAAATAGATCCAACAATCGAAGATGGCATTTGGACTGTGGCAGAAAAGTTCTGAGGATTGTACATGCAGACATTGTTTTTATGACTGACATTCTCCTTAGCCATCCATGTGACGTCTCATGTACTAGCTTCAGTTAAAAGCTTTTGCATACTGGACGGATGTTGGGTCACCCATGGCGGGGGATTTTCTCATGTAAAGAATACTGCAACAGTAGAATAAAAGACTGTATAGTATAGCATATTAAATATTTTTTTCTTTCCCATATCCATATTTCTTCTTCAGATGTCTCCCATTCCACCTATTTCTCTTTACTTTGGGGACTACTTATCCCATCATGCTGTGACATAACCTGTATTAGAATTTCTACACTGAAATCCTTCACTTTGCAGGTATTCTATAACTTCAGCTTCTATTTGTTTAATTTTTGCTTTACTAACCTTCTGTTTACATTCCTCCTTTGTGATCTTATTTATTTGTATTGTGAAATTTTCCACATCTGGGTGCAATTGCCTATATTTCTCTTTAAATATATTTGGAGCTGCTTTTCTTGTATTGACTAGTTTGTTTTTTTGCCCTTTGCATAAATGTTGCACCATATCAGATCTGTTTTTCTTTCCCATGTCCATGTTTCCTGTTTTATATCTTTCAAAAATCTCTAGGTTTTGTTCTTTATGTTTTCACATTTCCCCTGACTCTTCCTTTCCCAAAGTTTCTATCTATATAATGTTTTTCATGCATCTATTGTATTAACAAACACAAATTTGCATTTGAAGCTTTTGACAGTTTTTCTTTTGCAAGTATTTTTCTTTCCACTAATTTTGCTCTTAATCTTTTTGAAAATCTATTGTCTAGAAATTCTGGGCTTTTTGCATAATAGTAACAATACATAATTTCTTTCTTATCTTCAGTAGTTCACTCTATCATATTTATGCCTCTTTCTTGGCCTGTCATTTTTTGTGGACTACTACTCCCTTCTACAACAAGGGAGCCATGCTCCCTCTAAGCCTAGCCTAACCCCTTGAGGGAATGTTTCTGTGCCTTGACGATTCTACACTGTCATTTTTTTCCAGTCCTGGCACCAGTTCACATACCAGGATTGGGCATTTTTTTAATCCTGGAACATGTGCACCCAGTTGCCTTTTTTACTTTTTTAACCTACCACTGTCCACTATATGCGCTATATAAAATACAGTCTATACATCAGTGTCATCTTGGTGAGATTATGTGAAAACAGAGTCTACTATGTGAAAATACTCACCAAGACTTGAGGATGTATTTAGTTCCATCAATACTGCTTACCTTTTATTGGTGATTTTATCATCTATCCTTTCAGATTCAAAGTTTAATTTCTTCAAGTCTTTTGGGTTCCTAATATCTTGACAGGCATGGACCCAATTCCTAAGTCAAAGTATAATTAAAGATCATGAAATTAGTATTGTTTCAGTCTTTGATGTTGGGCAAAATTGCTCTTTGCAACACCCACAATGTGCCAGAACTGACTCCTTCTGCAATTGATATGGAGTTACACTAAATAAGACTGTAAATTATTTTTTTATGAGATCCATTGCTCCTGCTACTACTACTCAAACTATCTGGGTATCCATCTTCCACATTGCCCTCGTTTTTGCTTGCAAATCCTGGAATTTTATGACTTTGTGTCTGTCTATACGTAAGACATTGTAATTACTGGGTGTAGTAATTAAATTGTTCAATGCTACGTTTGTCTTCTTTTAATGGATTACTACATATCTGTTTTTCTCGCATTTAATTTTTGAACCGTTGATAATAGGTAATCCCATGTGATATAAACTTCATCATTCTCTATAAAGCTTTGTGGCTCGTGTTTCCAATGCTTTTCAGCTACTTCAGTATTGTAATGTTTGCACAATCACCAATGCAACAGTCTTGCTACATTATTATGCCTTTCAGTATATAGGCCCACTGCCATTAGTGTGTCACACTCAACAAGATAGATGTGCAACTGCTTCCACTTCTGTGTTACAGAACCTGGATTTGTCTGTTTCCCCCACATGTTCATGTGGATATAGTCCATTATCCTGGCTGTCTAATGTTAACCTTTCATGTTTTGGTTTACATTCACTTCTCTTTAACCATTCCTGCATCAGATCCTGATCAAGATGAAGTTGTTCCAGCAGTTTTCTGTACTTGCAACTATATTTATACCTATTTCACAGGGTCTATATTAGATAATCGAACTTTCAAAAGTTCGACTATCATATGGTTGACACCATATGATTGAATTTTTAAAAGTTTGAAAATCTAATAAAAGAAAATAAACTACACAAATAACCTACCTGAACGTTTAAGCAGGGGAGGCAATTCTCCCTGCACCCCCCGCTCTTTAAATATGCCAACTCTGAGATTGTACTACAGTGCAGAAAAGGGAAATCTTCCCATTCCATGCTGTAGGGAGATCTCCATTAAAACGTTCGGACTTTCAAAAATTCGATCATATGGTGTTGACCATATGACAGTCGAACTTTTGAAAGTTTGATCATCCAATACAGACTCTATTTCACATCTCTTGCCTTCTCATCGGATCCTTCTCCTTATAGTCTTTCTGTTGTTTTTTAATACATTCATTTGCTGTTTGACTTTTGTCTACTTCTGGTATGACTTCCACTCCTGCTTGACACTGATATGCTTCTGCTAAAAACTAAGCAGGAAAGTCATCTTAGACTTATTTTCATGTTTTAAAACATTCACTATGTTGGAGCAGGTGAAATCAGCAGATATGTATGCAGTCCTCAACTACAGACTTACACATGTAATAAACTTCGAGGAGGCTCATACCTCCTTCAGAACGAGGACTATATCATCTTGGTATACACTGATTTTTATATGTGATTTGATAAGCATGAAGCATTTTTCTGGTTTTCCTGTCCAACTGATGCAGTACCTTTTGGGGCCAGTTACCCCAAAACTGTAAGTTAGAACAGGAAGGGCAAATTGGTTTATAGCTTGGACTTTGTTTCTAGATGTCAGGGCTGTTTTCAGTATTAGTTTTAGTCTTCTAAAATATTCCTTACTGAGTTTTGTTTGCAGTTTGTTTATGTTTTACTGTCAGATTCATGCTGAGGGGATTTGGTGATGAAATGGCAGATTTTATTACAAAGCGATAGAAATTAGCACTGTTTTTTATGGCAGTGGTGAACATGAATAGGACACATTCTAGTTGTGCAAGCAGGACACCTTTGCCTAAGGCTGCTCTAGCAGATTGTGAAAGGAACTTAGATACTTGACGTTTTGAATGAGGTTATGGAAGTTGAGAGACTAGTCATACCAAATGCCAAGGTATTTAAACGATGTGGTGGATTTAATTAGGTTGTTGTCTAAGTCTTTGATATGGAGAAGGGTACTGGCTTTAGTGAGTCGTTTCTTTGTACCAAACATCATGGACTTGTTTCTTTAGGATTGTGAAATATTTTTTTTAGAAACAAAGGCAATTATTTAGTTTAGAAAATCAGTTTGAAGTTGTTGTTGGATGATGTCATGAGAACGGCTGGATCTATAGATAATCATGTCATCAGTGTAAAGGAGGAGTTTTACATGAGGTAGGCCAAGAGGCAGTTTATTTATATAAATGGCAAATAGTACTGGGGGAAGAATTGATCACAGAGGAACCCTGATCCCTTGAAAGATTGAACGCTGTATCTAATACGGCAGGTCCAGTTTTAACTGTGAAAGTCCAGCTACCGTGGAAATCTTTGAACCACAGGGTAGCTTCAGAGCTTACACCAATCTCTTGTAAGCGGTATAATAGATGGAGTGGTCAACTAGTTCAAAGATCCAGGTAAGGTCAATAAATTCAAAGATCCAGGTAAGGTCAATAAATACTGCCCCACTAAAGTAATCCTTCTTCATGTTAGTGAGGATTTCATCAGTGATTGTCTGGAGAGCAATCATAGTAAGTTTACCTGGCAAAAAAAAAACATGCTGCTTCCATGAAAGAACATGGTTTTTGTCAAGATAAGTGGCAAGTTGGTTGCAAACGATATTTTAAGGATTTTACCAATGACAGGAAGTATTGAAATGGGAAAATATTGGCATGCTGAGGAGGGTATGTGATACTTTGGTACAGGACTGACAAAGACTGGTTTTCAGACAGATGGTATGGTGTTAGTTGTGAGGCTAAGGTTATAGATGTGTCTTAGTGGGGTAATTATGAAATCTCTGCAGTGGTAGTGAAACCAAGGGCAGAGGTTATAAGGACCAGAGGAGAGTCTAGAGGAATCTCTTCTAGTAGAGATGCAAATTGTTTTCTTGTGAATTTGGGGAAGTAGAAGGATGGATGTATTCTGGGGGATTTCGGTGAATTAGTGTGGGAAAGGATGTAATGTTCTGCTGCATGGGTAAAATGGATAATTCTTTGGGTGGTGCAGTGGTGCAGCAGTTAGCATTGTCACCTCACAGCAAGAGGTTCTACAGTTTGATTCTCAGCTGGGGTGCCTTCTGTGCAGAGTCTGCATGTCCTCCCTGTATTTGCATGGGTTTCATCTGGGTGCTCTGTTTCCTCCTACATTCCCAAGACATACGTCTGGAGCATTTCTCCCCGGGCCTCTGCTGAAAATGGACTATGTCCCAGTCAGACTTCTCTGCTAAACAAATGTTAAATAAATAAATAAAATATAAAACCAGCAGGTGAATGAAATCCAGTAGTGCAAGGAACTTGGCCAAGAGAGAAAAGATTTTTAGCTGGATTTCTACTATATATGTTATTTACCTCACACCAGACATACTTGGGGGAGTGATGAACAGTGACTTATTTCAATTATTAAGTTCAGTTAGTAGCTCAGACACTAGAGGAGCTAGAAAGGGAGGGTGAGATTGAATGGGTACTGTCTTAATCTGAGAAACACACCAATATGTAGACTGTAAGAAGCTTTCCTGGTTGCAGTCAGTCTACCACTAATTTTGGTAGCTGTAGCAGGGCAAAAGTGAGTTAGCATCATGGGCAGGGATGGCTGTGATGTATTGCTCCCTTCCTTCAGTTAGGGATTCCCTTCCTTTGCATAAGAAAATAAAAAAAAATCCTTACCCCCCCCCTTGCCACTTTTATTATCCTTCCCCAGTTTTCTCCTGTCTTAAAGGAGGAATGTCAGTCTTGTGGGAAAAAGTCCACAAGGTCATGCCATCCTAGGAGGGGGAGGGCCCACCTGCAGGGTTATGGCATGCTTCATTCAGACCCCTCACTAGACAAGTGTGTGTGTGTGTGTGTGGGGGGGGGGTGACAGTCATTGTGGTAACAGACCATAAGGTTTCTCTCCTTTAGAGAGGGGCAGTCCATCTGCAGGATTACAGCAACATTTGGCAAAACCCCCCTTGTAGATAACAAGGAGAGTGAAAGAGTAAGAAATGGTGCAATAGTGGACTAGGCAGATGTCAATAGCAGTGGGGTGGGGGGTAAAAATATTAAAAGCTGCTGTCTTGCAAAGTAAATTACAGTACCTTTGCTGATGTTCTTGAGTAATGGGGCGATCCACCTTGGATCCCAGGAACTACCGCCCCATCAGTCTGACGAGTCTGATCTGCAAGGCCATGGAACTTATAAATAAAGACATTGGCAACCTTAAAACACTGGACTCCACCCAGTTTGGGTTCATGAAGGGACGATCTTGTCTCCTGAACCTGATTGACTTCTTCGAATCAGTCTCCAGAGCAGTGGACGAGGTTAAAGCAGTCCACACCTGGACCTCGCCAAGGCTTTTGACACCATCCCCCACTCTGGAATCATAGATAAACTTACTAAGCTGGGCATTAATCCCTACGTCACTCGATGGGTTGAAAACTGGCTTACTGACAGAACCCACACTGTAAAAGTAGCTGACTCCAAATCCAGCTTCAGACAAGTGACAAGTGGAGTACCTTAGGGTTCAGTCCTGGGACCACTCTTGTTTGGCATCTACTTCTCTGAAGTACAGGCCAACACTAAGGGACTCTGGCTAACAAAGTTTGCAGATGACTGCAAACTGGGAGCCATTATTGAATCCCCAAATGATGTGGATACTCTACAAAAGGGCCTTACAGAACCAGATGCTAGGTGCCAGAGCCATGGGCTCAAGCTCAATGCCAAGAAATGCATAGTTATCCCCCTTGGGAAAAACATGTACCCGTGAATTACCACATAGGTGGCAGTACACTAAACACCGAAAGTGTGATAAGAGACTTAGGGACACAAGTGGACAGTGATTTCACCTTCAGTAACCACATTGCCACAACAGTCAGGAAATCCTTCTATGTGGCACACCTCATCACTAAGGGCTTTTCATCCAGAAAAAAAGGAGGTCATTGTCCCACTGTACTCATCCCTCATTAGACCCATTATAGAATACAACACCCCATTTGGTATGTACCTCTAAAGACAACTGCAACAACTGGAAAGGCTGCAGAAATACCTCACTAAAAGAATCACAGGCCTAAAGCAGATGCCCTATGCTGACCACCTTAAAAAACTCCAGGTATACTTTGTCGCATATCGTCTACTCAGAGGCGATCTCTGCTTAACATACAAGGCCATGTCAAACCCAGAGCTGTTGGACATGCTACACTTAAAGAAATCCCAATCCCTCAGAGCTACACGCTCCAGGGATCTAAACCTTGTCATCACAATAAACAAAACATGCTGGAGGGATAGGTTCCTGACCCAGAGACTCCCCAGACTCTGGAATAGACTGCCCATACATGTCAAGCAGAGAGCCTCTTTGGCCCTCTTCAAAAGGAACCTTGATGATTGGATGGGAGAAAAGAAACTCACTCTGGGGATCATGTCAGTCACCCTGCAAGATAGGGGTCCAGGGAAGTAAAGGGTGTGGGAAGAAATAGCCAAGGAATTGTTATGGCTAGGCTTGTATAGGCCCTAGGGCCAAGCCTAGTACCAACCTATGAACCTATGGTTATAAAGGTAACTGTTAAACTCATACTATACTAATTTGTCTTCACCAGAAATAATGTTAACAAACTACTTAATGTTTATAATGAACAGTGTGATGTTTGGACAATACTTCACTGGAATGCCAACAATAATGTGATGTTCCCCACTATCCTGGGTCAATAACTAAGGAGCTTCAATCCTCACTATGCGCTCCAATGTAAGGCCATCACTTAAACAGGGGTAATATTTTACAATTCGCCTAACAGCACAACAGGAACATGCTCTATAACCTAGGACTGGACTGTATACTTCTGTCCACCCTTAATGTAACTCCTTATTACATACTCCACAGCAATGTGTCCCAGTTTAAGACGTCTTATACACTCACACTTAAATAACTTAAATGTCACACATCCAAACATTTCTGGGAAAGTGTGACACAGACTTCCAGCTGTGTCCCTTCCCCAAAATAATACAGTAACATGCTGCCAGCAATCAGAGCGTCACATGCCCTTTCAAAGGGGTGTCCAATTATTAAAATTAAATATTAAACCACATGATAGCAAATGACCTAAAGCAGCAAGGCTTTTGGAATGGCCTGGGAAGTTATCAAAGCACTTTCAAATCACTAAAGAAAACACTGATTGACCAGCTGTGAAGATAGGTGAAGGCTGCAAACCTAGATAGATAGAATTTTGTAGATAATTCTGTCATTTGTAAATATTAATGTAAGCCACAGGCTTTTTCTCTTAAATGTGAAAATACTGTATTGGATGTTGAACTGAAAAATACAACAGCAGTGCACTCTGCTGTAAGAAAGCTGATAAGTCAAGCATTGTGAAATTCTTTGATCTAAAACTCGGAGCTGAGTTGTCTAGAGGGAGGCATTCTGCCTTTACATGTATAATTTATTTAATTGCTCTGGCTTCTTGACCAGCAACAAGATCAAAAGGGCTATTAACCTCTGAGTTTCTGTTAGCCTGGGAACCAGAAAGAAATTATGTAATCTGAAATCAATCAGTGGTACTGTGTTATCAATCTAAGGACAGAAAGAATGAGGGGATTTAGCATTTGTCTTGAGAACATCCAACTCACCAGCACTCTGCCTGTGTTCTGTATGTAAGTTTATTTTAGAAATGCATTTTCTCTTAGATATAGCTAGGAAATAGGAAGATTAGATTAGTCTTCTTTTTCCTGTATTGATATTAGAACTTTTCTACTGTATTATTTTAAGCAACTCTCTGTGATCTCTAAACTCTTGACTAGCATTGTGTAGTGAGAAGTATTGTCTTATGTTTTGGCCCTAGGTGTGAGTATGTGCCTTCTGTGGAAGGTTGGGCACCGGGCTGGCAACTCGACACCATAAAACTCCACTGTCAATCATGAGCAGACAGGTGATCTGCTGTGGCGACCCCTAACTGAGAAAAGCCTAAAGAAGAAGAAGATTAAATACTTTTAAATCTTTCAACTGTGGCTGTTTTGTGTAGAGATAATTTAAGCTCTAGAGTACATTGCATGTACATAGTGATACTGGCCAAGGCACTCCAATAAGCCTTGACTGTTCAGTTGCACTTACCATGTGGATAATAATATTGCACAGTATAATTGGACACCCTTTCATAAGGGGCTTTTTTAGTAGCTGATAAATATTAGTGGGTGGTGGCAAGTGGTACTACTGTATAGTCTGGGTAAAAGGGGCACAGCTGGAGAACCTGTGCCAGCCTTCCCCAGGAGTGTCTGTTGATTGTATATAACTCTTATCTCAAAGTGTGTGTGTGTCAGCTACTTGGGCAGGGATACGAAGCACTGATTGGGCAGAGAGGGTGCGGGAGGTTTTAGCTTGCCCACTAGGCTGAGATCTGGACCCTATAACTGTGCCAGTAGGGAGTCTTATTGGGGATCTGGAGAGAAATGGAGAAACCAGCCCCAGACTGACTCTGATCTCTGTGTGCTCTTAAGGGAAATTGTACTTTACTGTGTGTGTATTTATTATCCTTTTCCTATATGGACGCCCCTTACTGGTGTTAGTGCTGAGGACTGAGGCTCCTTGATTGCTGGGCCAGTGCACAGGTATCACACCAGCCACAATGTAAGTTAATAAAATTATTTCATAATGAGCAAAATGATTAAGAATATAAAACAGTAATTTCCAATAAACAAACAGAACTTAATCACAAGGAAAATGAAATCAATACTGAAGGATAGAAATCCAACATTAAGAAAAACTCTTAACTGATTGGTTATCATTTTCCTGTCTGACTAAAGAACACTGTCCCTGATCTAAACAAAATTATTACAGTAGAGCAAAGGCAGGCTTACAGTTTTTTTTGAGTCCTTTTGGGTATCCACTGCACAGTACAACTGTAACTGGTAACTATAACTGGTTGTTAACTGACAACTACTAACTTCGGCTGTATTTAGCAGGGTCTTTTATAGACTAGCTTAACTGTCACAACTGTTCCAGTTCTAATTTTCATTTCATATTTTGAAAATCAAAAAACAGCTATTTTAGCCTCTGACAGTAACACATAGCAACTGTCAACATTACGATGACATCATCTGCAGATCAGCTGATTCTGAGACAGTCTGCATTTAGAATCTTCTTCGCAAATATGAGCAGTTAGAAATGTAAAAGGTCACTGTCCAAGTCTTTAAAACATTCTGTACAAACAGATTCTAAACCAATGTCAGAACTTATTTAAAATATCATGCCTAGTCATACTGGCATATAATACACAGGTTAATCTGAATTTATGTACAAAAACTTCAGCCAGACATGGTAGCACAAATTACAGTGTTTAATTTCTTTACAAGCAAAACTTCAGGAAACTCATTTTATGGGAACAATCCTACCTGTAGCTGGAGAAATTCACATCTGAACTACTGGAGGCAGTATCCTGCAGAATGAAGTCGACCGCATGTAGATATGCTTGTGTGACTGCTGGCTAGTATACAATGTATACAACCCCCAAATATATACAGCATTAGTCTAGGCCTTTTAAGTAACCAGCATCTATACTTCCTCACTTGAAGTCTGTGCAAACTATGCTGGTTCAAAGGTAGTTGGCATGCAGTCCATGAGACCACTTAAGAGCCAAGTCCAATTTCCAAATTGCTCCAAAGCACTTTCTGATTAAATGACTTGCTCAAGGTCACACAGTAAGCAAATGAAGGCTGAAGGAATCAAACCTGTACCACATAAAGTAGCTCATTAACAGCTCATAGCCTAACTGCCAGATAAATCCATTAAAATTCCCCAACTGGGAACTGAACCTGGGCTGTGGGAGTGTCAAATCCTAACCACTGGACCATCAGGGATCCCCCTCTAAGGTCCAGCAGAAAAAAATCTTCAGATATGGAATACTTATTAAAGTTCCATAGTTATTTACTAGGCATGTAGTCCAGGAGACCATTAAAGACTAGCCCAAATTCCCAAATGCCCAAAGCATTGCCTGGCTAAGTGACTTGTTCAAGGTCACCCAGTAGGCAAATGAAAGCTGAGGGCAATCAAAGCCTGTAGCACAGCTCACAGGCTTAACACTCTGCAATGTATCATCTAGAACATACTGAAATCTGAACTTATCCATGCTACTGCATTTATTTGTTGACAACTATCTTAGATTTTTTTAAAATCTGCCCAGAGATTCAGAGAGATTCTTTCCCTTAGCACTAATTGGCTAGCACAACAGTGAAAATTTCTGACTCAGAAACAAAGTAAGTTTGCACTGAGGAACACCTCATTAGCAGCTAATTAACATGCCTCTGAATTAATCACTCCTTTGCCAGACATGACCACACTAGTGTCCTCCCTAAAAGCCTATGCATCGCGATAGCATAGGATTCCCCCAACACACACACACACACACACACACAAACACTCATACATACACATCCATATATGTACACACACACACTAGGGTTGCCACCTTTTCAAATGGCCAAAGTGGGGCATTTTTGGTACAAACATCAGATTTTACAGGCCGACACATACCCATGGTCAGTACAAAGGTTAGAACTTAACTTTTTTGCCTAAATAAAAGCTTATTCTTGTAGCATTTTAGTTGCTTATTCTGTTTCTTATAACATTTAGGTATTTTAGATACAGAATAACTGTTTTATGCAACTATTACATAAAATATAGGAAATAATTTTGTCCTAAAATCTCAGGACATTTGCCATTTTTACAAATTTTTGTCAGGACACAACTGCCCAAAGAGGGACCGTCCCTCGCAAAGTGGGACAGGTGGTAACCCTAACACACACACAGACACACACACACATACACACACACACACACACGAACACTCATACATAGACATATATATATATATATATATATATATATATATATATATATATATATATATATATATATGTGTGTGTGTGTATGTACACAAACACACGCACACAGGGGAACAGCTCTGTAAAACTAAAAGACCATAGTTGTGGTACACGCCACAACCATTTTATAGGAGTTAATGGGTGAACAAAATGAAAAGATGGGTTTCACTTTTTCCTCCTCAAGGAAAATTAACTCATTAGAGAGAGTCAGCATTATTCAACTGCAAATGACAATTCTGGGGGAGAACACATGGCTAATTTGCAGTAGGCAGACTGGACTGCTGTATTTACATGTGGCGTATTCAGCAAGACCAATCATTGAACTATGGCCATTCTTAGTGTAAAATAATAGATGGAGAGGGGTCTCTGAACTCTGAATTACTCAGACTTACAGCGATGCAAAAGTCTTTGAAGTAAATGCTTCCATACTCTAGTAACCCTTTCTGCCTCAGTGGACATTTTTTTGTTTCATTTGTATGTGACAATGAGCTACAAGCTCCCTCAGCAGTTCTGAGAGTTACTTCACATGCATTTCAGAGTATAGGAGCTGCAAACTGAAGACAACCAGTTTGGTTATCAGGCCATGAAAAACAGCTGTTTACATTGTCCTAAGTTAGTGTTTTTTAACCTGTTTCTTTTTTGTAATTTCAATTTTACCTTCAAGTATGCACCAGTTTTGCTGACCACTGGCTAACTACATTGCCCCAGCAGCTTTGCAGCAACCCATCTGTTCTCTCATGGGATGACAGTCAGGAGGTAGTATGGAGATGAACTGCTGTACTGCAGGTAGGAAGTGTATTGTTTTAATCTGTCTGGCTTCCTTAATGGATAGATAACATAGATGACCAATGAAAAGACAGAAAATTTGTCATTGTTACTTGTTAAAACAAATGAAAAAGGATCATAAATCTCTCTATAAATCTACAGTTAATGAATATAAAAAGAGAGTCATTCAAAAAATCTTTTCTCAATAGCTGTTTAAAAATGACTGAAGGCATTGCAATTTTAATCAACGAGAACAAAAAAGAGAAGGAATAATGAAAAACTAGATAACATCACAATGTGAGATAAGAGCACTGAGGGAAGAAACCATGGATGAAAAATTATTAGAATCCCCTCCAAAATGCCGCCCTACCAATTTGTTTCTGAAGTAGAAGAAATAATGAAATGATACTACCATGAATGTATACCACTAAAAAGCCTAAATTGGTTAGAACTGTCTCATCAACCAACATATACGCTTACTTCTTACCACCTATAAAAATTGTCTAGCATCCATCTGCCTGTCCAGTACTAAAAAAAAACATTCTACACAACTATGTTCCCAGTTGGTCATTGCAATCCAGTGACCAAAAACTCCTGTCTACAAACCTATCAAATCTGCTAGGCATTGTCTGTACTCATACAAGATTGCTAAGGCCTGGAATTCCTTACCTGTATCCATCAAGTCAATACTTTCTCCCCCATCTTTCAAAACCACTCTGAAAGACTTCCTAGCTAAAATCTGTCTCTGTTCTTGCTCAAAACCAGGATAAACTATAGCCCTTAATGTGAACAAGCACCTTTTCATTCCTTATGCCGCCTTACTCTCCCTTCTTCAGTTACTTCCTTACTGCTATTAAATTCTCTTCCCTGACTTTCTCTTTAAATATATCATAAGCCTGTTTTATTCCCTTACTTCAATTCCTGTTTGCATTAGACTAACTTACCTTTAATTCCTCTACAAATTGTATAACATTTCTGTAAATATTGAATGATTTTCATATAATTTGTATAAATTCTTAACCAATGTTTTTATATTATGTCTGCTTTTATAATTATTTAAACTGCACATTTTTTGAAGATTGTAAAATTATTGTTCTTAAAATGTTTTGTAATAATTTGAAGCTTTTCTTCCTGGGTCTCTGCTGAAAATGGGCTTCTATCCAGTTGGACTTTCCTGGGAATCAAATGTCAATAAATAAATACTAACTATATGTAACAGACTGCTTAAGCAGCCTGAAAAGGGGTCAAACAGAAATATTTTGCAAGCTGTTTTGTATAATTAAGCAACTTATAAAAATAGGCATGCTTGGCTTTCCAAAGTGCTTATGCAAGCTGCTGCAATAATCTTCAATTCATGTTGTGACTTGCGTATGCAATAATCTTCATTTTAATGCTGCACACTGCATATGCACTTACACTAAACTCCATTTTAGTGATGCAAAGTGTGTATTCACACTGTTGTAACAATCTCCATTTTAACACGACAAACTGCATATACAATATGTTGCAATAGTCTCTGGTTTAAAAAAATGGCACATACATATTTGTTACAGTAACTTCCAATTTAGCGATGCGAAATTCATCCATACATTACTGCAATAACATCAAGTTTAGTATGTGAAATGCAAAAGTGCACTGCTGGCAATGACTTCCAAGTTAAACTTTTTGAATTGTGCATGCATACTGTTGCAGTAATATTCAGTTTAGAACTGAGGACTGTAACTACATATGGTTGCAATAATCATCAATTTTTTAATGCTACACTGCATATGCACAGTGCTGCAAATAATCTGCAGTTTAGTGCTGCGAACTGCACATGCACACTATAGCAACAGTATTCCGTTTAGTGCTGCGAACTGCACATGCACACTATAGCAACAGTATTCCGTTTAGTGCTGCGAACTGCACATGCACACTACTGCAATAATATGCAGTTTAATCCTACAGCAAAGGTCACAGCATACTATTTGACTGTATGATGATGTGCCTCCTTGTGTGAGACAAGACTGATGAAGAACTATTTTTTTAATGTAACAACAGCAAGTGCAATAACCATTACACTTTCCTGGACTCCTCATTTGTTTTTGTAATATTATGCTTCATGTGTAGGTGTTATTTTCCCACATTATTCAAATTGTTGCGATAATTTTATCTTTACAGCATGGAACTTACTTGCTAGACATATCGTGACTGATAACTCACTGCTTTAATCACAATACTATGATACTAGTGCAATACCACTTTACATTGTCCTTTATACCTTTTTCATCCAGTACTTTTCTGTTCAGCATGGATTTTTTTGACACCGAGAATATAACATCCTATAGTTTCTGTGATGTAGTCTCCTATATAATCACGGACGTAAAAAGCAAACATTTATATATGGAAGAAAACAGGAATTTGTACACGTTGGCTGTTTTTTGTCTTTTCTTTGCTGCCACTCATTCTCAGTTCACTCACTGTTATTTGTACTGGAAGAATAACCACCGTTTTTAGAATATGTTCAGATTTCTTTGACTGATTTTGTGTATATTTTTTACAGTTCCAAACATATTTATGCAAATTACATGGTGTTTTAGCACTGTTTTATAGAGATGCAGATTTGCTATTTATATTTGTATTTGTATGCAGGCCCTTTGTCTTTACTGGAAGCATACATTCCTAAGTCCATGGACAAAACATGTCATGACAGCTTTATTTCTTATGGCGAACACAACAGTGTGCTGTCATGGTGGAATTAAAATAATTATAATTAAAATAACAGACATTTCTTTATCATGCTGCATTTGAAAGCTTATCTGAAACAATCCAGTGCTGGTTTGTGATTTATTGTGCAACTGCATGGTAAGAGAATATTTATTTTGATTTATATTTTAGTTTTTACCTCTGATTTTTACTGTTTGTAGAAAGAAAGGGATACCTTGCAGACAGGAATATTTATTTTGATTTTTATTTAATTTTTTACTTCTGATTGTTACTGTTATAACAAGGTGTGACTGTGAGTGATAGTGAACAAAAGCTACCTGGTATGTTTGCATGCAGTGTAAGGGACATCCAGTATTTTAGTTTAAGTAGTACAATTGGTATGTTAAGGACAGAGTGACGACTTTGTGAATTACTTCCCCTTGTGCAAAGTTAGCTCAGTGCAGTTAATTTAATATTTAGTTGCATACTGTCTGATTTCCTCACAACATTACTTAAATTACTGATGTAATTTCTTTGAATTCTGTGATAACTGATTTTGATTAGTATTTTCTATTAGAATTCTTTATGCATTTGTAGCTGAAAATGAATTGCCTGAATAGTATGCCATTAACAATTTGCTAAAGCACAAGTATCTTTCACAGTGTACTAACTGCTATGTGTATACAGAAGTAACATCTGATAACATTGGTGACCTGTGTTCCTCATGTCAAAAGCTGGGCGATTTGTTTGCTTTTATTAGTAGTAAATCTAGACTTATTGATGATGATTGCACTTATCCAATTGCCACAGCTTGGGAAAATGTTGTTAAATATATTAATGTCTGGGCTGATGAGATAAGTAATATAAGGCAAAGGACAAGCAGAACACGTTTAGGAAAGGAAATGTTCACTGTCTTTAAAGATCACTCAACCCCTGTTAAGCATGATAGTACCAATGACAACTCAACAAAATAAAAAAGAAAGAAAAGAAGAGGTTCACAATAAAAAAGAAGAAAAATAAATTGATTAGTCTTTATAATGCAAAAAGAATATATATACTATGAAGGGCACTGCCTTGTTGTCTAACACAGATCACAGGGAAAGCTAGAATTGTTCAATCATAAAACATTGTCTACATAAAAATGACATGATTTTTTCCAACAGAGAATGAAGAAAATGAGGCAAAGGACAGGTTAAAAGGAAGAAATCAAACCTGATCTTGGTAGGATTGAAAAACAAAGGTGAAAGACCAATGTTGACAACATGGCTCAAGTTATGGAACTACAAAGACATTTGCATGAGAATTGTATGCTTGCGAATGTAATAAGCAATGAAAACTGAGATTAATAAGACTAACAGTGATAGAAGATCACCTTCTTTGTAACAAGTGACAGAGCAGACATTAATGAATTAGATGCAAGATCTGCTCAGAAATGATATACTAGTAATTAAAAATTCAGTTATTACAGGAACCGATACTTAAATTTGCACAGAAGATAATAAACATCAAATAGTGCTATGTCTGCCAGGAGAAAAATACAGGATGTGAGAAGGGCCTTAGAATGCCTTAATGTAAGGAAGTACAGAGATGTTTCATCTTCAAGGTTTTTGTGACTGATAGTATGGAACATACAGCACTAGCAGCAAAGCTTGTATAGGAGTTAGGGCATACATTTCAGGAATCACATATAGAAAGGAGAGTAACATCCAGATAACTCCAGATAGTTAAACTGAATGAAATTATTTTGAAAAAGAGCTACAGAAACTGGAGCCAAACGAAGCACAGGGAGGAGATGGAATTAGAAATAATGACCTTAGAACACTTCAGCATTAACTTACAGTACCATTAAATATATTATTAACTAGGTTGTTTAAGTAAGGGAAGACTCCTCAAGACAGAAGATAAGAATAGACTTTGCAAGATGACTACACACTGAATAAATGCTTAATTTCAGTTCTCCCACTGTGAAAAAAAGGAAATGAAAGACAAGGACCAGAAATGATGTCACTGTTAGTAAATTCAGTTACTGCCTGAATGTCAGCAAAGAAGAAGTAAATAAGTCAATGTGTTCAAAGGTGATTAATAGAAATGAAACACCGACGGAGTGCATCAAGTCAAATAACAGAAGGCTGAAAAAAATGGAAAAAGTTTAAACATATATTCAGATGTGGTAATAAAATTGCCAAAATCAAAGATCAAAATGAAATGAAGAAAAGGTCAGCTGACTATGAAACTGCTCAAGAAGAGAAGTTTCAAAAAATGGTAGAATTAGAGGATACAGCACATAGGGAAAATCTGAGATTTTCTACTGTATCAGAGAAACTAGAAGGAACAGATTGTATTAATTTCATGAAAGCACAAATAAGCAACTGGACTGGTACTCCACAGCAGTAACTGTTAATTGAAAGAACGCATTCTGCATACGCTCCAAATCTGGCAATGATAATGTAGCCACGAGGGTCTATATGACTTGTTCGACAGTTCATATGATCGACAGTTTATTTGGTCGACAGTTCATTTGATCGACAAGCATTTTAGGTGGGGGGCTTCACACTAATGGGGCTGTGCCCCCCACACCCCCCTAACTATATATATCAACTCCAGGGTCACACAACATTGGGGAAGGGGGCAAATGCTTGTCGATCAAATGAACTGTCAACCAAATAAACTGTCGATCATATGAACTGTCGACCAAGTCATATAGACCCAGCCACGACCTGTATTACTAAACAAGCAAACCTACCAGTAGAAGGAGTTGATCTTGACAAAACTGTAGCAAAAGGACAAAGTATTAAAATTTGAATACAGCAGAGTGTTTGTGGAAAATGATTATTCACTGTATACCACTTAGAAGAGAACTAAATTCATTCCAGCAATCAGAGAATGTCTAGAGGCAGATGTGAGATTCAGCTGTCTTCAGAATATTTTTTCTTAGATGATCAGTCATTATGTCCAACAAAAAATGAGGCATCAAGCCGAAGGGGACTCTGCTTCTCATTCTTTTGATAATAAAGCACATGGAGAGACTTTGCCAGTGAAACCTTTTCCATTGTTCTTAAGGAAAATGCTTGGCAGACAGAAAAGCAGAGGAGCTGACTGGAAATTTGTGAGTACTTTGGAGTTGAACTGGAATATGGCGTTGGAAAATGGAGATGAACAAGAAGAAGATCCACAACACAGAAACTGGTGAATACATGTGAGAATGCAAAGCATCAATTACATTTGTGGAATACGGCTGTATAAGAAAAAGTGGAAAGAGTAGACTTTTTTTTACTTTGTTATACCTGTCGGGAACTGAAATACATTTGTCTTACTTTATGCCATTAATGTCTGGAAGGACAATGAAGGGAGAGAAAGAAGGAGGAAAACAATACATGTAAGTAAAAAAAAAAATCTGTTTTTAACAGTATTTGTATGAAAACTTTCATGATATAAATTGCGTGTTTTATAGTAAACCAGTTTTAGTGTTTTTATATGTACTAAAAATACTAAAGTAAATAAATACATTTTTCTTTCTTTAGTGTTAAGAAATGTAGAAATTACAATGCAAAATAAGAAAAAAATGTTTAAGTTAATAAGCTGTAATCTTGTGTTGTTGAGGTATGGGGTGGGGTGAGGTTCAAAAGTACACGGATCATAATATATGTAGAGCTGATATGTTTACTTTTGCATAGGAGAATGTCTGGATTAAGACCCTTTGCTTAATCTAATACCAAGTTTTAAGTGGAAACAAGTAAATAAGAGAATACTGAATATAATGAAACATTTTCCTTTAGCAATGAATGTTTCATCTTGTCTTTAGAAGCCTGCAGAAGGGGGCTACATTTTTGTCCTCTTACATTTCCAAGGAGACCATTTGATAATAGAGCAATAAAAAGAAAAGCATCTAAATGGTAAAAATTGATGTTTTCTGAAAGTATGCAAGTTGGTTTTCACATCTGGGAGGGGAATAAAGGTTAAAAATAACAAAAACAAAAAACAAAAACAACAGACACCAATTAGTGTAAGTAGAAGCACAGGAAATAACATGCATCTTAAAAAAGACAACCTCAATTTTAGATTGATTAAGCCTTGTTTGTAGCTGTCTATTTGGAGCAATTGTTCCTATTAAAAATGTTAAACTTCATAGGATCACAGGATGTTACTAGCCTAATGTCGCTAGGGCCCTTACAAACCTAGCCAAGTTGTACCCTTATTTCAATGACAGGCACCTAATGCCCATGCCCAAGAGGGACACAGGTGAAACCCCCAGGGTGAATTTATGGTTACCCATCCAATCGTCCGAACTGCGTTTGAAGAGGGCTAATGAGGTGCTGTGTTTGACATGAATAGGGAGTCTGTTCCAAAGGTGTGGTAACCTCTGGGAGACAAATCTGTCCCTCCAGCAGGTTCTATTAATGTCACATACCAGGGTAAGGTCTTTAGTGTGAGCAATCCGTGTACTGTGTGACTTGTGGATATGCAGCATTTCCAATAAAACAGGGTCACAGACTGCCTTATATTCAAGGAAGAGATTGCCTCTGAGTAGTCTGTATGAAACAGAATAAAGTGACAGTGATTTCAGGCAACCCACATAGGACAGATGCTGAAGACCTTGAATTTTCCTTCTGAAAAACCTTTGTGGGTTCTCCAGTTGCTGCAGGTGCTTGAAGAGGTACATACCAAAGGGGTGTTGTACTCAATTATTGGCCTGATGAGGGAAGAGTATAACTTCTTTTTTTTTGTGGAGACAATGTCCTAACTTATGAGATGAGCAATATAGAATGTCCTTCTTACCACTGTGAAGACATGGTGATCAAAGGTAAAATTGCTGTCAACCTGTGTGTCCAGGTCTCTCACCACTGAGTGTGTTCTTAGGGTGTTGCTATTGATGTGATAGTTAGCAAAAATTTCCCTCTTACAGAAAGGGATGATAATTTTTTTTGCACCGAGTTTAAGACCATGACTTTAGCACCAATCATTTGTTTGTGTAAGACCCTCTTGTAAAATGTTGACATCATTTGGAAATTCTATAACTGCTCCAAGTTTACAGTCATCAGCAAACTTTTGTCAGCCACAGATCTTTAGTTTTTGCTTGTAAGTCAGAGAAATAGATGCCAAACAGTAGAGGTCCCAGGACTGAGCCCCGTGGAAGACCACTAGTTAAATGTCTGCTGCTGGAGGTGGATTCTCCTAGTTTGACTACATGTATTATATCAGTGAGTCAGTTAGCCACCCATCTAATGATACAAGGGTTAATACCTAGCTGGGTGAGTTTGTCAATGATGCCTGAGTGGGGGATAGTGTCAAAAGCCTTGGCTAAGTCTAGGTAGGCTGTATGCACAGGATTTCCCCTCGTCCAGGGCCTTGGTGACTATCTCAAAGAAGTCCACCAGTTTAAAAGGCATGATCACCCTTTGACAAATCCAAACTGGGTAGGGTCAAGTGTATGGAGATTACCTATATCTTTGTTGATAAGACCCATGATGATTTGCTCCATGGCCTTGCAGATAAGGCTAGTCAGGCTAACAAGTCTCTAGTTCCCGGGGTCAGTGGAAGCACCACTTTTGTGCAAGAGAATAATGGTGGCCATTTTCCAATCAGCTGGGATGAAGCCAGTGCTTACACTATGATTGAAAAGAGAACCCAATGGTGGTGCTAATTGTTGTTGGAGCCCATGTAGGACGCAGCCTGTGATGTTATCAGGTCCCATAGATGCTGTGTTTGTGGCTTAGAGAGGGTGCTTATTACCTGCTCTTTAGATATACAAGGTAGGGGACAACTGGTAGGGATGACATGGGGTACTCACGGCAGGGACAGGGGAGTAAAGTTTTTACAGAACCTGCTGGCCAACAGGTTAGCAATGCCTGCAGGCTTAGTATATGTGGTATTATTAACTACAAGTTCAGCACAAATCTGAGCCTTTCTTTTTAGGTTAAGGATGTAACTAAAGAATGCCTTATGGTTGCCCTTAGTGTAGGAAGCTAATTTGGTTTCATAACTTCACAAGAAGTGTTATTTGCTTCTTTAAGATGAGGAGGGAGTGTTTCCAGTTTAGGGCTTGCTCCCTCTTACTCTTAGACAGCAATGTCTTCCTCTTATTGTAAAGCCTGTTAAGGGCAGTTGTCCACCAGGCAGGCTTGATATTCCTTGAGGAGCTTGTTTTGGTCCTATCAGGTATGGCAGAGTCAATGCAGTTATACAGGTTGCAGATCAATATGTATGTGCATATACCTTAAAGAAGCTATCCAAGGGCTTGCACTAGAGTATAAGTACTGAGCACGTGTGAGCCTGACTGCCATTTTGTAGTTAGCTGTTGAGATATGAAAATGTATGTATGTAAGCTCTGTTTACTAGTTAGTTTGTTCATATTTAAAGATGCTGCTAGCCATCATGATGTGTTTGTATACATTAAAGCATCTGAATGAAACCCCAACCCTTCTTATTATTTGTAATAGAGATGAACGAGCGACACAGGTGTTTGTCTAAAGGATTGGTGTAGAACTCTGCATAGCTGTCATTTCTATCGGGGAACAACAGTGAAGCTATTTATACCATCCCATAAAAGGCTATAATCTAATTTGGAGAAGTTTTTTAGTTTAGTTGCTGCTGGGGGGGGGGGGGGTCAGGTGTGATAGTTACTTTGAACAAGACTGATTAGTGGTGAGATCTCACCAGGTAAGACTTCTCAGTGGGGGTGCTACAGTGGTCCCCAATACTGGTAAGCACCAGATGCAGGATGTTGTCACCCCTTGTGGGGGTGTCAACCAACTGGTCCCGGTACTGGAGTTAATGAAGTCAAGGAAACTTTGGGCAAGTGAGTCTGAGGACGAGAAATTTACCCTGTCGATGGATGGGTAGTTAAGTTGCCCAAAACCATGGTGTTCGCATGTATCTTGATACAGTCAAGTAGATCCAAATAGGCAGAGTGGGTGTCCTGATTCATGGAGGAGGTCCTATAGCTGGTAATGACTTGAATAGGTGTCCTACCAACAGTTAATTGCACATGAAGTATCTCCAGGGAATTATACTGTTTAACCAATCTGGAGGTGTATTTATCTTTAATGAATATTGATACACTGCATCCTTTAGTTTTCACACCTTCAGTTTGTGGTCTGAATCTGTGGAAGGAGCTGTAACTCAATATGGCTGGGGTGCTGTCCACAGCCTTGAACCAGGTCAACATGACTGCACAAATGTCTGTGTCATCCAAGGTGAGGACTGCTACTACTAAATGCAGTTTCATGTTAAGACTATTAGCATTTAGTAGCATAACCTTGAGGTTGTTTTTAGATGGAGTTTTTATGTTGGGAATTTTGTCCTTGAGATGCTGCCTAAAAAAGCACTGTGGGGGTGGCAAGAGTCTTAGCCAGTAGACAAAATCTCAAGGGTGACAGATGAAGACCATCTCTGGCAAAGCATTGAGGTCTGTTGATCATGTCATCCCAGGCTGATAGATACTGGATCCCCTTAGAATGACATCAGAAACTAAGCCAATTATTGAAATAAATCATTTTCTGTTTGTAGTGAGACATCATACTAGGTGAAGGTAACATGCTGCTTAAGGCTAGGGACATATCTGCCTGAGACACATAATCTGAGCACTCAGTCATGTCTCTCTTCATATAGTTTAGATTGGTACATCTTAAGTCATTAATACCAACATGGACTATGACGGAGTCATAACAATGCCTGTTGTTGAGAGACTTGAGTGCATGTGTGATATGGTGGATCCTAGCAACTGAGAGACAGCTGACCGTGACCTTTTCCTTATCCAGCCTGGTGAGAAGGACATCTATGTGTCTCACAATGGAATCACCAATGATTAATATGTTTGGTTTTGTGTTTTGCCTTAAGGGCTTGACAGGTGAGACACTGGTGCATGAGCTATTATGTGTATTGTGTTCTGTAGGGGAAGTATTGTGTGTAGCGTGCTTGTGTTTGAGAGGTCTCTGGTGTTTGGGTATTCATTATTTGAAGATGTACAGATTTGTGCATTTGTACTAAGTTAGCAGGTTATGGAGGTGTTCTGTTGGGTGTTTTTTTTGAGGGTTTTCATTAAAACAAAAAGTTTTGTAAAATGTGGCATAAGTCCCAATGTTGATGATAAGAAAAAACTGTATAAAGAATTAGCCTGCCAAACATCAGTGGGTGCATGTACAACAAAAGTTGGAAAAAGGCATTTAGAAAAGCTGCCATATATAATAGGTGGGAATAATAATGACAACACTTTCCATATTATTTTGGAATGTGAATGGTATAACAGGTATAGAAAGGAAAGAATATTTAACTATAATAAGAAATGTAGAATGTAAATAACAGAAGGAAGCTATAGGAGAAACATTTGGAAAGAACTGATCATGTGACTATGATAAAGAAAGGATTTCAGGATGGATATTCAGCAGAATATCAGGCACAAGGAGAACAAACATACTTACATTAATTGCTAGAGGATGTTCAATAGTGATGGAAGAGGAAAAAAGATAATAATGTCAGAGTTGTGGTAGCAAGGAGCTACTGGTAAGGGTTGAGGATTATGCTGACATGTATTTGCATTCCATCTAAAATTGCTATTCTGGAGCTTAAAAAATTTGGAGAACAATTATCAGCTTTCAGCATGGAATATTACTTTATAGGAGGGGACTAGAATTTAATGTGCAACAATGAAGGGGACCTAGAATTATTTATTTACTGACATTTGTTGATGGGAAAGTCCACTGGGTCCAGAACCCATTTTCAGTGCAGGCCCAGGGAGAAAAGCTCCAATTACAGATTCAAAGTATACAAGACATTATTACAATTACATTGAGTCTCAATTACATAATTTGTTACACAGTTCTGTGGCCTTTAAGATTTTCCAGACATTAATAATGTAGTGTACACATCCAAAACTATGCAAGACAATACTATATATACTGAAACATATAAAATTTCAATACAAATACATCAAAAAATAAAGTTTATTTACAGTTTTGTGGCCTGGAGGATTTTCTAAAGATTAATGATATAGTGTGAATTGATGTACATTTAGTAATAATGTGAATAAAGTATGAATAGATAAAAAAGGGGAAAACAGAATAAAACAGAGTAGATTTCAGAAAAAATTATGAAAATATTTGGTATGGAAGATATAAATTCAGTAGTGGGAAGTCAGAGAGAATTTACAAATTACTCCTCAAGGTACAATAACTGGGCTAGACTAGCGAGGCATTATATTTTACGGGAATATGTGCATTTAACCAAGAGCTTTGACACACATCCAATAACTATTTCAGATCACGCAGCAATAATTACTAAGTTAAAAATGCATGGTAATGAAGTAAAGATAAGACACCGGTGCTTCCCCATCTACCTATTAAAAAGAGAGAAATTTAAGAAATGTGTAATGGAAATTATTCTTGAGTTATTTAGGGACAATAGAAAGTACTCTAGAAGTTACAGCCACTAAGTGGTATAAAATGAAAGTGGAGTTTATAACTAGGGTAGAAATAAAAGAAAAAAGAGATATGGTTAAGAAGCAACAATAATTGCATAGATGGGCTGACAAAGATTAAAGTATTACAGAATAAGGGGAACCTCACAGAACAAAAAAAGTACAATTAGCAGAGAGTTAAAAAGATAATAAGCATGAGTTTAGAAAGACTGCTGTTAAGCAACTGTTTTTGATAACTCCAGAGCACAAAAACTTTTGGCAAAATGAGTTAGGTAAAAGAAAGTAAAAATGGTTGTTGCCAAACTCTGTGAGCCTATAACAAGAAAACTAACCCTAGGTCCTGTACAGGTATTAGAGAAATTTTGGAAATTTTATAAAACTTTTTACAAAGCAGAGAAATGGGAAAACAAGAACAAGTACAAATGGAGACTTAAATATGCCAGGGTTAAAGTAGATGATGCTCAACAATTAAGAGTTAAGACAGGAGGAGATGAGATAAAAATGGTGATGTTTAAACCAATCTGCAGGGAAGATTCCAGGAATAGATGGTATTCCAGTGGAAGTTTACAAGCTAGGAAGAAAGAAAGTGATAAAGAAAGATCTCAAAGGATTTGTTTATCAGTATTTTAAAAGGAGGAGAAGCAGCAATATCCTGGAAAAAAGCTGTGGTGCCTTTATTAGCTAAAGGTGGCACAGAAAGTACAGTTGTGTACACTTACCATAAATGTAGACATTCGAGTGTATTCACTGTTGCAGTCATCACACTTGCGTTATCTGCCTGCTGGTAGCCCTCAGTTGGCCTGAATACCAGAGACTTAGTATTTCTGCATCAGTTGCTGTCGTTCCAGGACTGAAGTCAGGTCATCAGGGGTATAAAAACAGGCAGCCAACGCCATTACATCAGTTTTTCTTGCCCCAAATATCAGGAGCCCCCAAATAGGGAGCTAATTTATGGTGGAAAAACCACCACCAGTAAAAAGTAAATACCAACAGACCTGTAAGGGGTGAGTAATACATTTAGAGAAGGAGAGAGAGAGCGAGAGAGAGACATGGGGGCTGGAGGGTGAAAAACCAGGACTGCAACAGTGAATACACTTGAACATCTACATTTATGGTAAGTGTACCCAACTGTACTATGTTCTTCGTGTTTTACTGTTGCAGTCATCACACTTGGGTTGATTCCCAAAGCTGAAGTATGGGTGGAGGCAGTCAAGACGAGTTGGGGCTGGCTAGTATGCCCTGCAGGACTGCTGTAGCAAAACCTGACCTGGATTTGGAAAAGATAGGCAGTGTAATACTTGGTGAAGGTAAAAACAGAACTCCAGGTAGCAGCTTCCAGAATGTCCCTGGTAGGGGCTCCCCTGAGGAATGCTGTAGAGGTAGATGTTGCCCTGGTGGAATGTGTTCTGACCCCCTGAGGGGTTGGTTTCCCATGGTGTTTGTAACAGAAATGGATACAGTGTGCTATCCATTTGGAAATAGTTTGTTTAGATATGGCCTTGTCCTCTGCCCCTGGTGCAAAGCTGAGTAATAGCTGGTCAGATTTTTTTAATGGGCTTAGTCCTGTCAAGGTAGCATCTGAGCTGTCTGTGCACGTCTAAAGAGTGCAAGATCCTTTCCCCTTTATTTTGAGGATTGGGAAAGAAGGTTGGCAAATGAATAGACTGGTTGAGAGCTACACTGGACACCACTTTAGGCATTAAAGTAGGGTTAGTTCTGTGGGAGACCCTGTCAGCATGAAAAATAATGAAGGGTTCCACAGCCATAAGCGTTTGTAGCTCAGACACTTTTCTAGCTGAAGTGATAGCCAGAAGCAAGTCTGTTTTCCAAGAGAGGAATTTTAACTCTGCTGATCCTGCAGGTTCAAAGGGGGCGGGGGGGGAGCTTTTCCAGTACAAAGTTAAGGTCCCAAGCAGGGGTGGGTGCTGTCCTTGGTGGCCTTAAATTGTTGGCCACTCTCAGGAACTGTTTTATGAGAGGGTGAGAGAAGAGAGGTGGCTCGGTGTTGTAATGAGCCAAGATGGCAGAGGCATGGATCTTAATGGAAGAGAAGGAAAGGCCTCTGTGGAGTAGATCTGCTAGGTAATCCAGGATTAGAGGTAAGGAGGGCAGAGCAGTGTCCACTTCTTTAGATTGAATCCACGAACAATACCTTTTCCACTTATCAGCATAGGATTTCCTCGTACTGGGTCTTCTGGCTTCGAGAATGATGTCCAATACCTGCTTGCTTAGGCTGGTCACTGGGGAGAATTCAAGGAATAAGGCAGGCTGCAAGGTTCAGGGTTTGCAGTTGCAAATGCAAGATCTGTCCCTCCTGCTGAGTGAGGAGGGTTGGGGTCTGAGGTAGATGCCATGGTGGCACCGGTGACAGGCTGCACAGTACTGGGTACCAGTGCTGGCGTGGCCAGTCTGGAGCAATCAGGATTGCACTTGGTCTGTCCTGTCTTATCTTGAGTAGTATTCTTGATAGAAGAGGCAGAGGGGGAAGGCATAAATTCAGTGGTTTACCCACTGGACGGATAGGGTATCCACTTTCCATGCTCTGCTGTGTGGTGTCCTGGTGCAGAATTTGCTGATCTGGTGATTATAGGGGGAGGCAAAAAGGTCTACCTCTGGTATCCCCCATTTCTGGGTTAACAGGCTGAAAGTGCTGGGATTTAATTGCCACTCATGTGGATCTAGGAGATTTCTGCTTAAGTTGTCTGCCAGAGAGTTTTGTTTGCCTGGCAGAAATTGAGCTTGCAGATGGATCTGCATGTCCAGTGCTGTGTTCCACAGTGTCATGGCTAGGCTGCAGAGTGGGTTACCCCCACTTGTTGATATACCACATAACTGTGGTGTTGTCTGTTTTTATTAGCAAGGGTCCAGGTGAGAGAAGGGATCTGAAAGCTATCAGAGCGTGCTGAACAGCTAGCATCTCTTTTTGGTTGATGTGCAGATGAATTTGACTTGGGGTCCAGTGGCCCTGAATGCACTTGTCTCCCTGAATGCACTTGTCTCCCAGATGTGCTCCCCCTAGGCATAGTCTGATGTGTCTGTGGTTAGGGTCTAGGCAGCGTGGAGCTGTGCAAAGGGAAGCCCCTTGTTGTGGTTGCATACTGCTGCCCACCAAAACAACTCTGTCCTTAGAGAAGGAATGATAGGTATGGTGGTTTCCAGGTCCTGAGAATGTTGTCACCAAAGACTTTTTAAGTACCATTAAAGTTTCCTCATATGCAGTCTGGCATATGGAATTAGTAGAATGCAAGAGGCCATGAACCCTAGGGCCTGCAGTATTTTTCTTGTGGATAGCTGGATTCTGGTGGCCATTTGTTTGAAGTAGGCTGTTAGATAGGGTTGTTTTTGTCGAATAAAAAATGCCATCTGGCAGGCTGTGTCCAAGTTTGCTCCCAGGAATACAATCTTTTGACTGGGTACTAGTTTTGATTTCTTTTCATTGATAGTGTACCCCAGGGAGGTTAGAATGTACAAATATCAGGTGCTGCATCAGCTTTTCCTGACTGTCTGCCTGAATCAGGCAATTGTCCACGTAAGGGTATATTTGAATGTTTCTCTGTCTGCAATAGGCAATGGCTAGAGCCAGGCATTTTGTGAAGACTCTTGGAGCAGTGGATAAGCCAAAGGGAAGTGCAGAGAACTGATAATGCATAGATCCTGCCCTGAAATGTTGATATTTCCTGCAGGATTCCCTGATAGGGCTGTGAAGATAGGCTTCTTTTAGGTGTAGGGTGACTAGCCAGGGCTCTTTGGACAACACAGTTAGAAGCTGCCGAAGGGTGAGCATTTTAGATTTTGGTACCACCAGGAAGGTGTTTAGAATGGAAAGATCTAGGATTGAGTGCCAAGTGTTCTCTTTTCTGGGTACCAGGAAAAGTGTGGAATAAAACCCTTGACCTATCTGTTATGCAGGAACAGGTTGAATTGCCCTTGTGGAGAGTAGGGATTGAACTTGGTTTTGTGCCTCTGCCCACTGGTTTGGAGGACGGTCTGGGAACCCTTTCGGGTTGGCAGTGTGTGGAAGTAGAATTTGTACCCCTGGGATACAATGTTGAGGACCCATCGGTCTTTGGTGATAAAGGTCCAGTTTTTTGCATGTTGGGCAAGCTTTCCTCCTAGGGGCACGAGAAATTGGGCAGAGGTGAGGAGTGGGGTTAACAAGTCATTGCAAATTCTTTTCGTAAGGGTGTGGCTTAGCACTCCCTGTTTTAGAAGTGGAGTACTCCATTGCTTAGATCGCTGCATACCCTGAGAATGTAATCTGGGGGGTCTGTTTCCCCTGGGTCTAGTTTGAGATGGCCTTGAGGGGGCTGGAAAGGACCAATGTTTTGAGGGGAAATGCCTATCATTGACTGTCTGCATAGACTTAGCTTTTTCTTCCTTCTTTTTTAGAACCTCTTCTGCTTTGGTGCCAAACTGTCTTTATTTAAAGGAGCGTCTAGTAATTTTGATTTGACATGGTCTGTTCCTTAAGCCAAGCATGCCTTCTCAGTACAGAATCAGTGACTGCTGCCCTGCAAGATATGCTAGCTGACTTGGCTTGCAGAATGCATAAGCTCCTGTAATTCTTTATTTTCTTCACAGTCTGTAAAGGTAGATAATTTGTGTTTAATAAGTTCCATAATATGTTGCTGATATTTCAGCATGCGAAACTGGCAATTCAATGCCCTAATGGCTAGAGTTGCAGAGGTCTATACTTTTTTACCCCATCTGTCTAAAACTCGGGAATCCCTGTCCAAAGGGGAGGGAATCCTAGCTGTAGTTGCCTTTATACCTTTAGGCCCTTGGGAAATTACCTCTGGGTCAGCAGTAGGATTTTTTAAAAGAAATTCGTGAGAGTCAGGGACTCTGTAGTACCTGTCTGGTTTCCTTGGAGCAGGGGGTAAAGTACCAAGTCAGACTGGATTCCATAAAGACATCATCCACAACATCCAGAACAGGAGGGATAGCTAAGGGTCTATGTTGTGGCAAATCTAAAAAGTCTCTTTTTGGACTGAGGATAATTTTGGCATTCCCAGTGGAAATAGTCTCTTAAAGTATGAAGGGTTTCACCAAAAGCAAAATCCTCTGGAGGGGAAACAGAGGGAATGGATTCCTCTGCATCTGAATCCTCATAAGCAGATAAAGGCATGTCTTCATATTCAGAAACGTCAGAGTCGTCACTCTTGGCCTTAGAAACTCGGTAGTTTTAGACAAAACTGAAGACGTGAAAGAAGTTGTTGGTTTGTGTCGAGTATCGGTAATGCGAAGAACTTCCTCAGAAGCCGTGCCTGCTCAGCGGCTCCGGACCCATCCAAGGTAGAGAAATCCGCAGGTTCTGTAGTCAAAGAAGAGTCTCGTGGCATACCGGACTCAGAGTGGGTCTCGGTAGCGGCCTGCGAATCCATCAAAGTGGGCATTAGGGGCTATGAAAGTACCTCACTGAGTATGGGCGAACTGGCGACTAGCTTAATGAAAGTGTCGGCAGCAGTTTTGGACCTGTGCGGTCTGTCTCTGTCTTTATCCTTACGTTTTTTCAGAAGATCGGTAGTTGGATGGCTTACCAAAGCCATTTCGGAATACGGAGATCAACAGCGAAAGTATTTAGGACAGTAAGGGCCCGATGATGAATATTTCGGGCGTTGACCAAAGCACAAACCGACAGGGAGGAACTTTGTGGTCTGGGCCTAAACAGGTGACACAGTAAGAATGGAAATTTCGGTGCGGTATTTACTTTCCACAGGCGAGACAATTGTTAACTTTTTCTGACATCGGTTAGAGCAAGAAAAAAGGATCCCCAACAGGGTACTTAGGTTCTTAGGTTTTTAGATTAGTACTAGGCTAACTGCCCTTACAAGCCATTTTAAGCCTGGCCAATTATCCCTTGTGAGACTCAAGCCCTGTACCTTGTGTTTGTAAGGCAAACACCTTAACCATTAGGCCACCCTCCCAACCCAGGGACTTAGCTTTAGCAGACTTCAGGATGGTTCAATTCAGAAACGAAAACTCAGGTAGCGGCCGACCGGCACTCGTGCGAACTGCTTCTGCTTTGGGCTCCTCGGCAAGAAAGACTGATGTAATGGCGTCGGCTGTCTGTTTTTATACCCCTGACAACCTGACGTCAGTCCTGGAGTGACAGCAACCGACGCAGAAATACTAAGTCTCTGGTATTCAGGCTGACTGAGGGCTACCTGCAGGCAGATAACCCAAGTGTGATGACTGCAACAGTGAAACACGAAGAACATCCATCAGTCCCATTAAGGCGGGGTCCAAGATCGCCTTGTATGCCAGACAGAGGTCACCTCTGAGGAGTCTGTATGAAACAGAATAGGGGCATAGGGCTTTTAGCCTATATTTTTGAGGCCCTGTATTCCCTTGGTGAGGAACCTCTGTGGTCTCTCCAGCTGCTGCATATGCTTTGTGAGGTATATGCCAAATAGGGCGTTGTACTCAATAATGGGCCTTATAAGGGAAGAATGCAGGGATGTTATGACCTCTTTGTCCCTGGATGAGATACCCTTACATATGAGGTGGGCGATGTAGAAAGCTTTCCGTACAATGGAAGCAAAATTGTGGTCAAAAGTCAGGTTGCTATCAATCTGGGTGCCCAAATCCCTCATGGCTAAGTTCTTAGAACGTTATTAATGTGATAATTTCTGGGGAAATCTCTCTCCCCAAAGGGGATGATGATGCATTTTGTTGTACTCAGCTTGAGGCCATGTTTCTGGCACCAGTCATTTGTTTGGGCGAGACCCTCTTGGAGGATGTCCAGGTCACTAGGGGAATTGATGACAGCTCCCAACTTGCAGTCATCTGCAAACTTGGTCAGCCATAGCCCACTGGTTTTGGCCTGTACCTCAGAAAAGTATATCCCAAATAACAGAGGCCCCAAGACTGAACCCTGGGGTACGCCACTCAATACAGGTCTACTGCTTGAGGTGGCTTCCCTTATTTTGACTATGTGGGTTCTATCAGTGAGCCAGTTGGCTACCCATCTGGTAACATACGGATTGATGCCTAGTTGAGAGAGTTTATCTATTATGCCCAAGTGGAGAATAGTGTCGAAGGCTTTGGCCAGGTCAAGGTAGGCGGTGTGCACTGTCTTCCCCTCATCCATGGCTTTGTTGACTGTCTCAAAAAAGTCAACCAAATTTAACAGACATGACCTCCCCTTGACAAAGCCAAACTGTGTGGGATCGAGTGTTTGTAGGTTGCCAATGTCCTTGTTAATGAGGTCCATGATAATCCATTCCATAGTCTTGCAGATCAGGCTAGTTAGGCTGATAGGTCTATAATTTCCCGGGACCAGTGGACGCTCCACTTTTGTGTAAAGGGATGACAGTGGCTGTCCCCCACTCAGCTGGGACAAAACCGGTACTCAGGATTTGGTTGAATAGGGTGCCTAATGGTGCTGCAAGTTCCTGCCTGAGTTCATGTAGGATGCAGCCTGGGATGTTATCAGGCCCCATGGAGGCTGTATTTTTTTGATTTTGAGAGAGCAGTGATAACCTGATCCCTAGATATAAGGGGAAGGGAGCAGGTACTGTGAATGTCCTGATTTACTGATGGGGGACAGAGGGGTGAAAGTTTCACTGAATCTGTCAGCCAGCATGTTTGCTATATCTACGGCATTTGTATATGTGGTATCCTTGACCATCAGTTCTGAACAGATCTGGGTGCTACCTTTGAGATTACGGACATATGTGAAGAAGGCCTTATGATTTCCTCTAGTAGATGTGGCCAATTTCGACTCGAAGCTTGCTTTGGAAGATTTCACTAGTACTCTTATTTGCTTGCTTAGGCTAAGGAGAGATTGCTTCCAATTCGGCATCTACACCTTCTTGGTCCTGGTCAGCAATTTTTTTTCTTTTTTTATAGAGTTTATTTATTGCAGATGTCCACCAGACAGGTTTACTCCTCCTTGCGGAGGATGATTTAGTCCTGTCAGGTATTCCTGATTCCATGCATCTATATAACTGTTCGTATAGTAATTTGGTATATTTTTGGATACAAGTGCCAGTTCCTGGGGGGGGGGGGGGTTGTGAAGCTGTTTATACCATCCCTCAGGAGGTTGTAATCAGCTTTGGAGAAGTTTTTTTGACTGACCTCAATTTGATTGATTTCACCTTTACGTTATAAAGTGTTTATGTCTGTAATGGCGAGAAGAATGGCAAACGTGTTGCCAAAATTGATAAATATGGATCAGTGTGGTTTTGTGGAAGGGAGGGAGCATTAATAGAAAAATGATGATCCAGAGGGAAGCAGAATGTAGGAAAATACTGCAGTTGTTGTTGGGTATTGATAAAGAGAAAGCATTGAACAGATTATGGCAATGGAAACATTTACATTCTCTGATACAATAATAAGGTTGATTAAGAGGATATATGAGGGATTGGATGAAAAAACAAAGTGGGAGGGTTCCTCTGCGATATGTTGTGTCTGAACAGAAGAACCAGGCAGGGGTGTCCTCTTTCCCTTTGTTATTTGCGTTTTATTTAGAACAATTGGTGATGAAAATAAGCCTAATTAGTAATATATTCAGTAAAAGTTGGCTTTATTTGCAGGTGATATTATTTTGTAGCTGATAGAACCAGAAAAGGACATCTCATTGTTGTGGAGCATTCTGAGACAGTTCCATTTTTTCAGGATATAAAATTAATGAAGACAAAACAAATGGTACAGTTGTAAACTATGTACACACACATGAATAGATTCAGCAATACCCACATTTTTGGGAACATGACAAAATGAAGTATTTAGGAGGATGGATTAAAAAGGATTCTGTTACAGCAGCTAAGAATATGTCGGAAGAGACTAAATAAAGGATAATAGAAAAACTGAGAAACTGAAAGCTCTTGCCTATGTATATGGATGGCAAGATACAAGCAGTAAAATGTTTTAGTCCCTTTAATTGTATACACAGGTCAGGCATATTTTTATCAACCAGAAGAGAAGTTGTAGAGAGTAATTAATAATGAGTTGAAAGGGATTTATCTGTGAGGGGAAAAGGGCAAGAGTCAAGTGGGATAAGTTGATCCTCCTAATAGAACAAGGAGGTTTAGGATTACCTAATTTGAAGGAATATTTTACAGCTACACAAGCAGAAAGGTACAATTCAAAGTAGAAAGGGATGAGGATGAAGCAGGGTTAATTCAATAAATAAGGAAATAGTAGGATTTTGGACACAAATCCTTAAGGAGAATAACAACAGTCATAAAGAATAGTATAAGCAATAAACAGCAGAAAGTATACCAAGAACTAAGCTGACATGGGAATGGAGAAAGGATATTCTGCCGATAGGAATGACTGCGATTAGGGGTATAGAGAAAGTACATATGTGTACACTTACCATAAATGTAGATGTTCGAGTGTATTCACTGTTGCAGTCATCAGACTTGGGTTATCCTGCCAGGTGTAGCCCTCAGTCTGGCCGAATACCAGAGGCTTAGTATTTCTGCGTCAGTTGCTGTCGCTCCAGGACTGATGTCAGGTCATCAGTAGTATAAAATCAGGCAACCAACGCCTTTACATCAGTTTTTCTTGTCCCAAATGTCAGGAGTCCCCAAACAGGGAGTTAGGTTATGGTGGAAGAACACCACCAGTAGAAAGTAAATACCAAAAAATCCCTGTAATGAGTGAGGAAAAGAGAGAGTGATAGAGACAAGGGGGATGGACAGTGGGAAACCAGGACTGCATCAGTGAATACACTTGAACATCTACATTTATGGTAAGTGTACACAACTGTACTATGTTCTTCATGTTTCACTGCTGCAGTCATCACACGGGTTGATTCCCAAAGCTGAAGTAAAGGGTGGTGGCAGTCAAGAAGAGTTGGGGCTGGCTAGTATGCCCTGCAAGACTGTGGTTTCAAAGCCTGCCCTGGATTTGGAAAAGATAGGCAGGTGGTAATGCCTGGTGAAGGTATGAACAGAACTCCATGTTGCAGCCTCCAGGATGTCCCTAGTAGGGACCCCTCTGAGAAAGGCTGCAGAGGTGGCCCTTGTGGAAAGTGTTTTGAACCCCCTAAGGGGGTGGTTTCCCATGGTGTTTGTAACAAAAGTGGAGACAGTGTGCTATCCATTTGGAAATGGTTTGTTTGGATATGGCCTTGCCCTCTGCCCCTGCTGCAAAGCTGACTAGTAACTGGTCAGTTTTCCTAAAGGGCTTAGTCCTATCCAGGTAGAATCTGGGCAGTCTGTGCGCATCTAAAAAGTGCAAGATCCTTTCCCCCTTATTTTGAGGTTTAGGGAAAAAGGTGGGCAAAGGAACAGATTGGTTGAGAGCCACACTGGACACCACTTTACACATTAAAATTGGGTTAGTCCTGAGGGAGACCCTGTCAGCATGAAAAATGATGAAGGGTTCCACAGCCATGAGTGCTTGTAGCTCAGACACTCTTCTAGCTGAAGCAAGGCTGTTTTCCAGTAGAGAAATTTTAACTCTGCTGAAGATGCAGGCTCAAAGGGGGGAATAGCATGAGCTTTTCCAACACAAAGTTAAGGTCCCAAGCTGGGGTAGGAGCTCTTCTGGGTGGCCTTAAGTTGTCAGCCCCTCTTAGGAGCGGTTTGATGAGAGGGTGAGAAAAGAGAGGTGGCTCTGTGCTGTAATGAGCAGAGATGGCAGAGGCATGAATTTTAATAGAAGAGAAGGATAGGCCCTTGTAAAGTAGGTCTGCTAGGTTACCCAGGATGAGAGGTAGGGAGGGCTGTGCTGGTTCAGCTCCTTTAGCCTGGATCCAGGTGCAGTACCTTTTCCACTTGTCAGCATAGGATTTTCTAGTGCTGGGATGTCTGACCTCACGTATAACATCCAGGACCTGCTTGCTTAGGCTGGCCACTGGAGGAGAGGTCAGGTAATAAGCCCAGGCTGCCAGGTTCAGGGTCTGCAACTGTGGATGCAATAATTCTCCATTCTGCTGGCTAGGAGCGTTGGGATCTGAGGGAGGTGCCATGGAGGCAGCAGTGACAGACTGAGCAGTAGAGGGTACCAGTGTTAGCGTGGCCAGTCTGGGGCAATCAGGATTGTTCTTGGCTTTTCCTCACTTATTTTGAGTAGTACCCTTGAAAGAAGAGGTAGAGGGGGAAATGCATAGATCGAGAGGTTTACCCATTGGAAAGATAGGGCATCCACTTTCCAGGCCTTGCTGTGAGGTTCCCTGGTGCAGAATTTGCTGAAATAGTGGTTGTTGTGGGAGGCAAATAGGTCCACCTTTGGGGTACCCCATTTCTGGGTTACAAGGCTGAAGGTGCTGTGGTTTAATTGCCACTCGTGTGGGTCTATATCTGCTTTAGTTGTCTGCCAGTGAGTTTTGGTTGCCTGGCAGGAATTGTGTTAGCAGGTGAATTTGCATAGCTGAAGCCATGTGCCAAAGGGTCATGGCTAGCCTGCAGAGTGGATAAGAGTGAGTTCCTCCCTGCTTGTTGATGTATCACATCATTGTGGTATTGTCTGCTTTGATTAGTAGAGGCTCCAGAGAGAGTAGGGGTCTGAAAGCTGTCAGAGCATGCTGAACAGCTAGCATCTCTTTTTGGTTGATGTGCAGATGTATTTGATTTGGGCTCCAGTTGCCCTGAATGCACCTGCCGTCCAGGTGTGCACCCCAGGCATAGTCTGATGCGTTTGTGGTTAGGGTCTGGGAGGCGTGGGGTTGTGAAAAGGGAAAGCCCTTGTTGTGGTTGTATGCTGTTGCCCACCAAAGAAAGTCTTTCCTTAGACAAGGTATCATAGGTATGATAGTTTCCAGGTCCTGAGAATGTTGACACCAAAGGCTTTTTCAGTACGAATGAAGTTTCCTCATATGCAGTCTGGCATATGGAATGAATAGAATGCAGGAAGCCATGAACCCTAGAGCTTTAAAGCTTGCAGGATTTTCCTTGCGGATAACTGGGTTCTGGTGGCTAGTTGAGAGAAGTAGCCTGTCAGGTAAGCTTGTTTTTCTGGAGTAAGGAATGCCATCTGGGATGCTGTGTCCAGGATTGCTCCCAGGAATACAATTTTTTGAGTGCGGACTAGTTTGGATTTCTTTTCATTGATAGTGTACCCCAGTGAGGTCAGTAGGTCCTTTACAAAGGTCAGGTGCTGTAACAGCTTTTCCTGACTGTCTGCCTGAATCAGGCAGTCATTCAAACAGGGGTAAATTTGAATATTTCTTTGTCTGCAAAAAGCAGTGGCAGGAGCCAGGCATTTTGTGAAAACTCTGGGAGCAGTGGATAAGCGAAAGGGAAGCGCAGATAACTGAAAGTGCATAGATCCTGCCCTGAAACATAGGTATTTCCTGCATGAATCCCTGATTGGGATGTGCATGAATCCCTGATTGGGATGTGCAGATAGGCCTCTTTTAGGTCTAGGGTGGCTAACCAAGCATGTTTGGATAGCACAGGAAGAAGCTGCTGGAGGGTGAATATTTTGAATTTTGTAACCACCAGGAAGGTGTTTAGAATTGATGGATCTAGGATTGGGCGCCAGGTGCCCTCTTTTCTGGGTACCAGGAAATTCTGGAATAGAAACCTTGGCCTATCTGGTCTGCAGGAACAGGCTGTATTGCCCTCATGGAGAGCAGTAAATGAACGTGGGTTTGGGCCTCTGCCCACTGGTTTGTAGGAAGATCTGGGAACCCTTTTGGGGTTGGCAGTGTGTGGAAATAAAATTTGTAACCCTGGGACACTATGTTGAGGACCCATCGGTCGTTTGTGATGGAGGCCCAGTCTTTTGCATGCGGGGAAAGGTTTCCTCCTAGGGGCACAAGCTGGTGGGCAGAGGTAAGAGATGGAGTTGAAAAGTCATTGTGAATTCTTTCCATAAGGGGGTGACTTAGCACTCCCTGTTTTTGAAGTGGAGGTACTCCATTGCTTAGATCTCTGTATTCCCTGGGCCTGCTATCGGGGGGGGGGGGACTACTTCCCCTAGGTCTAGTCTGAGCTGGCCTTGAGGGTGCTGGAAAGGACCAGTGCTTGGAGGGGCAATGCCTACTAAATCTTGGAGGCTGGACTTGCAAAAAGTCTTTAACTGTCTGCATAGATTTAGCCTTTTCTTCCATCTTTTTTAAAACCTCTTCTGCCTTGGTGCCAAACAAATTGTCTTTGTTCAATGGTGCATCCAATGATTTTGATTTTACATGGTCTGGCAAGGTCTGTTCCTTTAGCCAAGCATGCATTCTAAGTACAGAACCTGTGACTGCTGCCCTGCTGGATGCTTCTAGGGCATCAAAGCCACATTGCAAGGTGTGCTTAGAAATTTGATTTGCAGAATGCATAAGCTCTTGTAATTCTTTATTTTCTGCACAAGCTGGAAAGGTAGATAATTTTTGTTTAAGGAGTGGGTTGCTGGTATTTCAACATGTGGAACTGACAATTTAGTGCTCTAATGGCAAGAGTTGCACAGGTGTATACTTTTTTACCCCGTCTAAAGCTCGAGAATCCCTGTCCGAAGGGGTGGGATTCTTAGCTGTTGTAGTTGTGTCTTTCGGCTTTTCCCGTGGTTGCTTTTATTGCTTTAGGCCCTTGGAAGATGACCTCTGGGTCAGCAGTAGGAATTTTGAAAAGAAATTTGTATGAGTCAGGGACTCTGTAATACCTGTCATGTTTCCTGGGAGCAGGTGGTAGGGTGTCAGGAGTTAAACTGGATTCCATGAAAACATCATCCACAACATCCAGGACAGGAGGAATAGCTAAGGGTCTGTGCTGTGGTAAAGCTAAGAATTCCCTGAGTCTCTTTTTGGACTGAGGATAATCCTGACATTCCCAATGGAAATGTTCTCTCAAAGTATGTAGGGTTTCACCAAAAGAAAAATCCTCTGGAGGAGAGGCAGAAGGAATAGATTCCTCTGCATCTGAATCCTCAAAAGCAGACAAGGGCATGTCTTCATATTCAGAAACCTCAGAGTCATCGGACACCTGGTCAGATAAAGCTGGGGACAAGTCTCTTTTTCTTTTAGTGGGGTAGGTTGGCTTCCAATAATAAGCATGATAAGTTCTTCTGCCATTTTAAGCATTTGAGATTGAGGCATGGAAGCAGGTGCTTGAGCTTGAGTCATCGGATTTTTAAGCATAGTTCGTACCCTGGGCCTTAGAAACTCGGTGGTTTTAAAAAGAACTGAAGACATGAAAGAAGTTGTCGGTTTGTGTCGAATATCGGTAGTGTGAAGAACTTCCTTGGAAGCCGGTGCCTGTTCAGCAGCTCCAGACCCATCCAAGGTAGAGACATCCGCAGGATCCTTAGTCAAAGCAGAGTCTTGCGGCATACCGGACACCAAACGGATCTCGGTAGTGGCCTGCAAATCTGTAGAAGAGGGCATCAGGGGCTGCAAAAGCGCCTCACTGAGTACCGGCGAACTAGTGACTAGCTTAATGGAAGCGTCATCGGCAGTTTTTGACCTGTGCAGTCTGTCTCTGTCTTTATCCTTTTGTTTTTTCAGAAGATCAGTAGTCAGATAGCTTACTAAAGCCATTTCAGAATACGGAGATCGAGAGCGAAAATATTTAGCTATGATAAGGGCCCAACGACATATAGTTCTGGCGTTGAACAAAGCACAAAACCGACAGGGAAGGACGTCATGGTCTGGGCCTAAACAGGTGGTGCAGTAAGAATGGAAATCTCTGTGTCGTATTTGCTTTCCACAGGCAAGACAATTGGTAACTTTTTTTGACATTGGTTAGAGCAAGAAAAAAGGATCCCCAATGGGGTACTTAGCTTTAGAAGACTTCAACTTCAATTTTGGAAACGAAAACTCAGATAGAGGCTGACTGGCACTCTTGCGAACTGCTTCTGCTTTGGGCTCCTTGGCAAGAAAGACTGATGTAATGGCGTCGGCTGCCTGATATTATACTACTGACGACCTGACGTCAATCCTGGCGTGACAGCAACTGACGCAGAAATACTAAGCCTCTGGTATTCGGGCCGACTGAGGGCTACCCCTGGCAGGATAACCCAAGTGTGATGACTGCAACAGTGAAACAAGAAGAACATCAGGCAAGAGGGGCTGCAATTTATAAGAGGAAGCTCACAAAGGAACCAAGGTACTGTGGACAAATAATTAGAGAGAGAAAGGTAATAGAATGGGAAAAGGATTGCAGGCTAGAGATTGCCTTCCCAATCAGGGATTGATATCTGAGTACAGGCAAAGAGAAAGGGATAAGAGAATCCTAAATGAACGACCTGCACTGGTTGAATTTTTAGTTGAACCTAGAACAGAAACTGCTGTTAAAAGGGATAATTAGTAGGGTATAAAAATACTGCATAATAACTATAAGAATCAATCAGAGTAGGTCAGAGAAGATATTAGATAAGCAATTCACAAAGAAACAATGGGAGGGTATATATTTGGCTCCCAAATATGCTACAAAATCTAGTAGATTTGGCAGTGTTTACATAAGTAGTTTTATACCTCAGACTTCAAAGAATATTTCCTCAGGTAGTTGGTAAATGGAGGTGTAACGGAGAAGAAAAAGTACCTATGAGCATATGTTCTCAAAGTGTAATGAGTTGTCAAACTTTAAAAATTCCCTAATGAGTACTCCGTCAAGAAAACTGGGCGAGCAAATGAATGTAACTACGGAAATTATTTTATTTATTTTTTGAGATGGGATACATGATCTGAACTGCCTAGACATAGTAAGGCCTTTTTTAAGTTTGATTCTGGTTACTTCCCAAAAACAATTACTAGAAAATGGAAATCAAAGTGTAAACCAAACATATTTTAAGTAGTATATATTGGAACAGATAAAAGGATAATAATTGGGATCTTTAGAAAAGGGTAGGAGTAAATTACATAAAAATTTAAATTATGGGAATAACACATGTATAAAAATGTTTTGGAGGAGGAATGAGGTTTAAGAGAAGGCAGGAATTGAACAGTTTATGTAATGTTGCTTTGATTATATGGTATAGAACAATATATGTGATGTACAATGTTTGCATATGTGAACTTGTTAATACAGTTCGAATACTTTGATATGAATGTCATTTTGCCTATTGGACAAGTAATAGTTCAATAAAACTGTTTAAAAAAGATAGGAAACATGCACTTGTTAAGCCCATCTTTAAGAAAAAGGGGAATATGACAAACCCCAGAGTCATACAAAAATAATGGGAAATGTTATTTTGGATACATTACTGTCAGAATTGGAAATACAGGGATTTGAAACAATATATCAGCATGTATATGTTGAAAATAGCTACATGTAACATGATGTTCTATAACAGTATAACAACAGCTGTAAATGAAATGTTTTGTTGTGATGTAATTTATAAAGACTTAACCAGCATGTGATAGGGTCATACACAAAACCCAGATCAGTAAAGCAGAACAGCTATATATTGATGCAAACTTGATAGGACGGACACCTGCATGGCTTACAGATAGGATGGAGCAAGTACCGTGCAACAAATGGACTGGTGAAATTCTAGGTTCCAGTCAAGGAATCCCACAGGGCTCTCTGTCTTAGGTCCATACTTGTTTAGGTTGTATCACTCAGATCTTTTTCATTTGAGGTGCTCTACACTCTGTATGCAGATGACTTGAAAATGGGTAAACTGATTACATGTATCACAGACAGGGCATGTCTGCAGAAGAACTTGAATAAAATGACCATATGAGCACTGGAAAATAATATGCTGATAAACACATCAAAAACTCATTCAAAATCATTGTTTTAAGTAACATTAGACCTACACTAGAGTATATGAAAGAATGCAGAAACCTTATCAGAAAACAATCATGAGTAAATTGTAAAGAGTACAGCAAAATTATACTAACAGCATCAGTGGAGGTGAAAATTTAAGTTATTATTATAGATACAGATATGCCCACATAATCTGTGTGTACTATACTTGCACATTGTGTTATGCAACTATTTAAGAGATATTTTTCAAATATATAGGGCATATAGAGAAAACTACTTCTAGGAATATTTGGAGTTATCGAAAAATCATCAGGCAACCTACGCAGAGGATTATATAGGAATGACAAATATACTAATTGGTTCTCTGAGACAGTAGCTGATGCATGGAATAGACTACCAGATTATATTAAAGCAAGCATTAGTGTATATATTTTTAAGAACAGCCGGGACACTTACTATGAGAATAACTGTTTTGGTATACTGGCAGGCTAGAAGGGCATGATTGCCAGTGCCTCAAATATCAGTATGTATGTAAAATGTAAAGGTATTAAACAGACAAAAATTAGTTAAATTATTGGACTTGATGTTAATGGGATAATACTCTTATCCTGATAGTATATATTTATGTTCTATGGCATGCTTTGTAAAAAGATGGATATGTCTTGTTTACACATTGCCAAACTGGCACAGAAAGGCTTTACTTAGAAGTTTATATCGGTGCCAACTTCAAGCATAAGTATAGCAGAGCAAGTTAGCTGGTTTCTTTAATATAAGGTGTCAGTATGAAGTGAAAGTTGATTCTAGCAATGTAAGTTGTTCAGGTAAGCAGTATCATTCTCATAGTGTGGCACAAGTTTCCAGCCTATGGCACATACACCACGTTTGTTAGCTAATTTGCCTCTACACACAGTTTTGTACTTTATTTGCTTTGATTGTGTACTAAATACAATAGTACTTTTGCAGTCTTTTTCAGGGTTTTGTCACTGAGTTGAACTTCTGATTGCTCAAAAGACGTATGGTATTACCATCATATTTTAAATGCACTGGAGCATCTGAATTATGATGAACATTAAATATTCTTCAAAGTTTCAAAAATGTAAAACTGTTCAGATGGTAAAGAAACTACAAAGAAAATTAGATGAACTTTCCCTGGCTAGAATCAAAAGGACTGCTATGTCACTTTAAAGTAAATGAATAGCCACTACAATCTTTCTGTGTGTGTGTGTGTGTGTGTTACTCAACACCCTCCCTCTCCCCTCCTCCCTTGTAATCACTGGTACAATATGCCAATGACTCCACAGTCATCACCATAGCCAATACCCTCTCTGCTCTACATACTTCAACTCAAAACTCCTTCTTGTCTATTGAGAACTGGCTCAAACAGAACCACCTAATTCTAAACCCAAAGAAGACTAAACTTTTGCTCTTTGTCCCTAAAACTTTGAATCATCTTAAGCTCTCTTTCTCTATCTCTTCCCTTAACAATACACCTATCACGGTTGAAACTCACACCATAAGTCTTGGGGTTATTATTGACGATCAGCTGAATTTTGACATGTTTTTAGTGACATTAAGAAAACCCACTAAAAACTTGGACTCCTATACAGGAACAAATCCTTCTTATTTAGTAAAGCTAAGACGGCCCTTGCTCATGCCTTCCTATTCCTAACCCTCCTCTATGGCTCTCAAATTCTTACCGACTTACAAACCACACTTCTCTCTAACCTAGAGTCCACTTACAATAAGGTGGTCAGATTTGCTGCAGAACTCCCCTACCATTTCCATCACTGCTTAGCACTTAGGAAACTAAACTGGTTAGAGTTTCCCTATAACCTTCTCCTCCTACACTTTCAGATAATCCATTCTATTCTGCACCAGCCTGCTTTCTGTCCCAGCATTACCTCTATCATCTCCCCCCTACTCCCCACTTAGAACACTTCGGAGCTCAGAACAACATCTCCTCACTATATACAAGCCAGAAATCAAGATTGGCAAGAACCTTTACAGTTATTCCGCAGCTGAGAGCTGGAATAAACGTCCATTGGCAATCCGAACAACCAAGCCTAAACACCAGTTCAGAAATACTGTAAAAAAACACCTGATGAATTTATGGCTATGTCACTGCAGTCACCCCACCCCGATTTACCTTATTCCTCTCTGCTTTCTTTCCTCACACTCTTCTATACACATACCTCCTCACTCCCCTTCTTTTCCACTAATGTTTTCGCTACACTGCCCTTACTAGTTCTCAGTGGCGGCTGGTGACTTCAAATCAAAGGGGGGCTGCAGGAGACAGCTGAATGGGTGGGGTCAAGGGGAAGGGGTGTGGCCAACTAGAAGGGGAGGAGCTATGCTCAAAACCACAAAAACTAACTTTAATTAAATACGCTGCCCTGGGTGCCAAACCATCATTATGAGAGTCCAATTAAGACAAAAATAAGTGTAGAAGAATAAAAATATTTCAATGCATCGGCTGCATGACAGCTTACTTAATATCTAGATGGAAACAAAAGGTTGTGAGGCATGAAAAAATAAATTACTTTTTAAATACATTACTGGAATGCCAGTCAAAATCAAGTATAAGAAAAACAAGCAGCACTCAACTCAAACCACTTCTCCTTGCACTGCAGTACTAATTATAATTTATATTCAGCTTTATTAAAGTACCAAGTAACATGCTGAAAGTAGAAATCTCTGTGATGCCCCCACTTGTAAAAATGTTTCTTATCCAAAAAAGACCTGCTGCCTGACAACTATCTACTTGTTTCATGGGGAAAACATGATCAAAGTAAAAAATGAAAAGCAAACAAGAAACAAGCTCAAGATACATTGCTTAAAGGATTACTGTACAGGTTATGGACCACACATGATTGGCATTCTGTTTAATTTACGGGTAAAGCCTGTAGAGATGACTGGAAGTCTCCTACAAGTGTGAGCTTTTTAAAAGAATGTAATCCTGTCCTTCAATACCAAAGGCTTATACATTATCTAGTTAAGTATTCTCTGCATGGCAACAACAGAAAGGCTTTCAATGTTGGCAGTTGGCAATTCTTTAACAGTATGCTTATTAAAGCTTACTTGCATCTTACGATCTCAGACAAGCTTACCTTATGGTCATTAAAGCATTGCTACTTAAACACAGAGCAACAGGCACTTTGAGTAATAAGCATAAATCTGAGTAATAAGCATAAATCAACAGTACAAAAATATGACAGAAACCAGACCATTCTGCAAAATCAAGGACAGATGAAAAGCCACTGTAGTACTTGTGTGTACCTTGGATGGGGGGGGGGGGCACACTGCACATTTACACTGCATAACTACTCCTTACCTTGCTTGGACACATCCAGAGTCACTACATGGGGGAGTGGGGTGCAACAAGTATGTCACAATTTGAAATGTCTCTGGCTGACTGTGATGGCCCTGACACATTTGTCATACCTCTCAACCTCAGAGCAAGAAATCTGGACAAAGCCATACATAGAAGTGGGACAAAGGCCCAAAAATAAGGACAATTTTTAAATATTGCTCTAATAAACTTAGAAATAGAATATGTCTTGCATTAGTATGCATTTTCTGAAGGGTATAAAATCTGAAACTCAAATGTCTGCCATTATTTTCTAACTTCAGTCTTTAATGATTTGTCACTAATTTGCCAAAACGCACAATTTTATGAAAAATGGACAAAAAATGTGATGCAAAAATATGAAATAGCGACACAATACAGCTGGGAACCTGTCAAAGAAGGGACACTTTAATATTAGTACTGCTAACTTGAGCAGCTGACAAAATAAAAGAATCTACATGCATTTCAAGTAATCTATAACTTTGATTATTATAATTATTTCTTAATTGTAAACTCTCCATGTTTTCTTCCAAAATTGCTATTTTGCAGAGGGATTATTAGGGGGAAGAGCAAAATTTTGAGCCAGAATCGGGGATAGTTGAGAGGTTGGCTAAACCTAAATCTATAAAGCAATTTGCATGTACCTCTCAACCTGTTAATGCAGTAAATCTGAACAAGGCCAAATATATTGGGGGAACATATAAAACAGTACTAAAAATTGCTCTTGTATAAATTGAGACAGTTGATAGTTTGTTGATAGAACAATAGTTCTTACTTTAGCATGCATTTTTCTGAATGTTATGAAGTCTGAAACTCAGTGTATCATTATTTAGTGACTTAATTCCTAAATGATTTGCCAGAAAACTACAACTTTTATGAAGAACAAACCAAAAATAAGAAGCAAAAATCTATTAATTCTTTGAAAATCTGGACACTTGGGAGGTATAGTTCAGCTGGGCCTGTCTCAGTTTGCTGCCCTTCTCCCCTGACAAAATCATGGTTGAATGAAGCCTCTGCAGCCATTCCAATGATCCATTACTTGGCTATTTCACTGCATTTACCATAAACACTAATGTGCATACTACTTTACTTCTATGATGAGTTGGACTTCATTTGAAAGTTTTATTTTGTATTTTACAGCACAAACACTAAGACATCTGTTAAACAAAGCAATGCAGTCTCATAATGAAAAACAGACTTAGCATTAAAACTTCTCTGCCCTTGAAACTCACATTCAATGAAACAGCATTGAAACCCACATTCAAAGAAAATACATTTTGCCAGTGGCAGATAAAGATTAATTATGGGCTGTTTTCAAATCATAGGCCCCTTGCATATGAAACATACATGTGCTCTTTGATACACCTTCCTCATTGTACTAAATTTATATTCCTTGTACAATACAGTACAGTTGTTAGAGGGCGTTTTAAATTTGTTTTGAACATTTTTCCAGTAAGCAATGAAACAAAACGTATGCACCCATAATGACAAAACTGCCCAGTTCAGAACATTTCCATCATAAAAGTCTACTCAGACTTCCACAGTCCACCATTATCAGTAAATAAGCACAATTCTACAGTCCATTATCAGTAAATATGCACAATTCTACGGTCCATTATCAGTAAATATGCACAATCTCTGAAGTAAAAATCATCTAAATAATTCCACATTAAAGAAATGTGTAACTAATGAAGAGGTTGCTGCTAGCAAACACCTTTATATTTCATGGTTTCATCGAAAAATAAAGTGTCTGCTGCCCCTCAGGAATAAATTGCCTATATTACATTAAAAAATGATAATCTAGTAATATTGCAAGAGGAAATGGATGGCAAACTGATAACAGACTCATAGTATCTTCACCAAGGAGAACATTCTCAGTACGGCAGCATCCACCCCTTGTGGGAGTAGAACCCACAGCCTTCTGCATCAAAAGCAAGTACACAACCTGTTGTGCTATTAACAAGGCAAACCAGCTTCACTTAAGCAACACTAAACTTCTGTTCCCCTGCAGCTCTCAGCTCCTTGTAAAATCTACTCAATACTCAACTGCATCTCAACTTCGCAGCACAAGAAAACTGGAAAAAGCCAAAATTTATTGGGGGGGGGGGCCAAAAGCCCAAAAACCAGGGACACATTAAACATTGCTTGTATAATCTTGGAAAGTTGCTAGAATAAAATGCTGTGTTACCACCATACATTTTACTGCCAAGGTCCCTGTGCAAAATAGTCAGAGCAACATACCACTACGCCAAATCAGCTGCTTTGTGAAAGAGAAATGCTGCGTTACCACCATACATTTTACTGCCAAGGTCCCTGTGCAAAACAGTCAGAGCAACATACCACTACGCCAAATCAGCTGCTTTGTAAAAGAGAGGAAGACTGAAACTTAAATGGCTATCATTTAGTAAATTCAGTTCTCACCATAGCTGTCAACCTCTTAGTACAAAACACCTGGACAAATCCAGTAATGAGGGAATACAGCCCTCAAACATATTCAGTGAATTCAGTTCTTGCCATAGCTGTCAACCTTAGCACAAAAAACCTGGACGAAGCCAATAATGGGGGAATACAGTCCCAAAATAGGGACAAATTTCAAATATTAATCTTATAAACTTAGAAAATTGCTAGAATAAAAGGTTGTGTTACTATGTATTTTCTGAAGAACATGAAGTCTGAAATTCAAATGCCTGTCAATTTTACTTCTGACAGAACAAAAACAATTTTCAGCAGAGGCCCAGGGAGAAATACTGCAGACACGTCTTTGTAAAATGGCAGGGCACCAGAGCAAATCCACACAAACACAGGGAGGAGATGCAGACTCCACACAGAAGGCACCCCAGCCAAGAATCAAACCAGAAAAACCTATAGCTGTGAGGCAACAATACTACCACTGCACCATCAAATATGTAAGGAATTAATACATTCAGAAACCTGAAGTCTGAAATTCAAATGCCTGTCAATTTTATTTAACATTTGTTAATCAGGACAGTCTGACTTGGAACAAAAAAAAAATTTCAGCAGAGGCCCAGGAAGAAATAATGCAGACATGTCTTTGTAACATGGGAGGACACAAAAGCAAACCCACACAAACACAGGGAGAAGATACAGACCCCACAAAGAAGGCACCCCAGCCAAGAATCAAACCTAAGAACCTGCAGCTGTGAGGCAACAATGCTACCACTGCACCATCAAATATCAAGCATTGCAATATTTACAAACCACAGATATTATGAGGAACAGATCAGATCAAATATGAGGCAAAAATCTGCATTTTTTTTACAAATGGTGGTGGGTAGGGAATTCAGGTCTTTTAACACCTGCATACAAGGTATAGGGTTCAAGCCTGAGGTATTCCCTACCACACACACACACACACACACACACCTGTAGTAGCAAACCACAAAAACTAAATATACTGCCCTGGGTGCCAAACCGTCATTATGAGAGTCCAATCAAGACAAAATGAAGTGTAGAAGAATAAAAAATATTTCAATGCATTGGCTGCATGACCGCTTAATATCTAGATGGAAACAAAAAAGGTTGTGAGGCATGAAAAAATAAAATACTTTTTTTTAAATACATTAATGGAATGCCAGTCAAAATCAAGTATAAGAAAAACAAGCAACACTCAACTCAAACCACTTTTTGCACTGCAGTTCTAATTATAATTTATATTCAGCTTTATTAAAGTACCAAGTAACATGCTGAAAGTAGAAATCTCTGATGCCCCCACTTGTAAAAATGTTCCTTATCCAAAAAAAGACCTGCTGCCTGACATCTACTTGTTTCATGGTGAAAATATGATCAAAGTAAAAAATGAAAAGCAAACAAGAAATAAGCTCAAGATACATTGCTTAAAAGGATTACTGTACAGGTTATGGACCACACGATTGGCATTCTGTTTATGGGTAAAGCCTGCAGAGATGACTGGAAGTCTCCAAGTGTAATGAGACTCTTAAAATAATGTAATCCTGTCCTTTATTACAAATACTGGCATATGCATTTCAATACCCAAGGCTTATACATTATCTAGTTAAGTATTCTCTACATGGCAACAGAAAGGCTTTCAATGTTGGCAATTCTTTAACAGTATGCTTATTAAAGCTTACTTGCATCTTGCAATCTCAGCCAAGCTTACCTGATAGTCATTAAGGTATTGCTACTTAAACACAGAGCAACAGGCACTTTGAGTAATAAGCATAAATCAACAGTACAAAAAATATGACAGAAACCAGACCATTCTGTAAAAATCAAGGACAGATGAAAAGCCACTGTAGTACTTGTGTCTACCTTGGATGGGTGGGATTCTCTGCACATTTACACTGCATAACTACTCCTTGCCTTGCTTCGACACATCCAGAGTCACTACATGGGCGAGTGGGGTGCAACAAGTATGTCACAATTTGAAATGTCTCTGGCTGACTGTGATGACCTTGACACATTTGTCATACCTCTCAACCTCAGAGCAAGAAATCTGGACAAAGCCATACAAAGAAGTGGGACAAAGGCCCAAAAATAAGGACAATTTTTAAAATATTGCTCTTATAAACTTAGAAAGATAATATAATAGGTCTTGCATTAGTATGAATTTTCTGAATGGTATGAAATCTGAAACTCAAATGTCTGTCATTATTTTCTAACTTCAGTCTTTAATGATTAAAAAAAACACAATTTTATGAAAAATGGACCAAAAATGTGATGTAAAAATATAAAATAGCCACACAATACAGCTGGGAACCTGTCAAAGAAGGGACACTTTAATATTAGTACTACTAACTTGAGCAGCTGACAAAATAAAAGAATCTACATGCATTTCTGAAATAAAAGTAATCTATAACTCTAATTATTACAGTTATTTCTTAATTGTAAACCCTCCACGTTTTCTTCCAAAATTGCTATTTTGCGGAGGGATTATTATTTGAGCCAAAATCAGAGACAGTTGAGAGGTTTGGCTATGCCTAATTCTATAAAGCAATTTATTTGCATGTACCTCTCAACCTGTTAATGCAATAAATCTGGACAAGGTCAAATATATTGGGGGAACATATAAACAGTACTAAAAATTGCTCTTGTATAAACTGAGACAGTTGATAGAACAACAGGTCTTACTTTAGCATGCATTTTTTTCTGAAAGTTATGAAGTCTGAAACTCAGTGTGTCATTATTTAGTGACTTAATTCCTAAATGATTTGCCAGAAAACCACAACTTTTATGAGGGACAAACCAAAAATAAGAAGCAAAAATCTATTCATTCTTTGCAAATCTGGACAGTTGGGAGGTATAGTTCAGCTGGGGCTGTCTAAGTTTGCCACCCTTCCCCCTCACAAATTCATGGTCGAATGGAGCCTCCCCCTGCAGCCATTCCAATGATCCATTATTTGGCTATTTCACTCCATTTACCATAAACACTAATGTGCATACTGATTTACTTCTATGATGATTTGGACTTCATTTGAAAGCTTTATTTTGCATTTTACAGCACAAACACTAAGACGTCTGCTAAACAAACTTAGCATTAAAACTTCTCTGCCCTTGAAACTCACATTCATTGAAACAACATTGAAATCCACATTCAAAGAGAATACATTTTACCAGTAGCAGGTAAAGATTAATTCTGGGCTGTTTTCAAATCATAGGCCCCTTGCATATGAAACATACATGTGCTCTTTGATACACCTTCCTATTGTTTTGAACATTTTTCCAGTAAACAATGAAACAAAACGCATGCACCAATAATGACAAAACTGCCCAATTCAGAACATTTCCATCATAAAAGTCTACTTAGACTTCTACAGTCCACCATTATCAGTAAATATGCACAATTCTACAGTCCACCATTGTCAGTAAATATGCACAATCTCTGAAGAAGTACAAAAGTCATCTAAATAATTCCACATTAAGTAAATCTGTAACTAATGAAGAGGTTGCTGCTACCAAACACCTTTATATTTCATGGTTTCATCGAAAAATTGTGTCTGATGCCCCTGAGGAACAAATTGCCTACATTACATTAAAAATGATAAGCTAGTAATATTGCAATAGGAAATGGATGGCAAACTGATAACAGGCTCATAGTCAGTATCTTAACTTTTTCAGTACGGCAGCATTCACCCCTTGTGGGAGTAGTACCAACAACCTTCGGCATCAAAAGCAAGTACACAACTTGGCATAGTGGTATTGCTGATTTAGCATAAGCAGCACTAAACTTCTCTTCACCTGCAGTTCTCAGCTCCTTGTAACTTCTACTCAATACTCAACTGCATCTCATCTTCGCAGCACAAGAAATCTGGAAAAAGCCAAATTTATTGGGGGGGGGGTCAAAAGGCCAAAAACCAGGGACACATTAAACATTGCTTGTATAATCTTGGAAAGTTGCTAGAATAAAATGCTGTGTTACCACCATACATTTTACTGCCAAGGTCCCTGTGCAAAAGAGTCAGAGCCCTAGTTATCAAGGTAAACATGCTAATAGAGTTTTGAGAAAAAAATGTAATGTTTTTGTTTAGTAGCTCGGATTATTAAAAAGAATACCAGTATGTTTTAATTGTGGATCAACAGCTAAAAAGATGTCTACCATCTGCTGTTAAGAAAACCTATGAAGTACAGACCAGTACTTCATAGACATCTCTGCAAGGCTGGAGAAATATTCAATAACACAAATGTGCAGAAGTTTTATTATGCTGTTTTTTTCTGCCTGACAATATATTTTAGCATGGATGTTGACTGAATGATAAACAGAATTCATTGTAAATTACATTGTAACTGAGATTGTAATTTGAAAGTATATTTAGATATGCTGACCAAGCATTCTACAGCTGTATGTTGTTGACACTGGCAGAAAGCTAATCTCAGAATATCTGGGCACATATAAAATATCAACAATACTTCCATTAAGTGTCATGTTGTTAAATCAGTTTAACGAAAATCATAATCAAAACCGGAATGATTTATTGTTTAGAATTTTGTGATAAGATGCTTCAAGAATGTCATCTTTAAGCAAAAATAAACTGTTACCAAAAAAGGAAGCATGGAATTACATAAGGTTAACACATGAATACTTCATGGACTGAATAATGATTTAGTGTGGAAACCATTTTGTAGTTTCCTATCCTGTTCCTGTATTTTGATTAACCTGTGTTCAGTCTGCTTCCAGTCAAGGAAAAAGCTCTGCTAACTGAATGCATTGAGTGACATAGTATAACTGATTTAAATGAGCTATTAAGTCACTGTCAGATAATTCATTTTGATTTTTTTTGAAAGTACGTAAGCAAGCTACTAAGCTCTTTAAGAATAACTCAAAAATAACTTTAATAATATTGCGGCAGTTTTTTTTTCCTGCATCCTGAATATTGAAAAGCTAAATATCTGGTGGGCATCCACAGTTTATTCAGTGATGTGCTAAGTTAATGTGTTTGATTTCGAATACATAATTGCACTATTTTTTCTGAAATTAGTAAAAGTTGCACTTGATATGCACTTCTGACATCAAAGCTTTCAGAGCTGTAGAAATTAGTCTTGTGCTAGACCACACATGGCAGTCACCAATTTAAAAGTTATCATATATTTCAGACTGGCACACACACACACACACACACACACACGCGCACAGCAACATCCAAATCCCACTTACCTGTAGTAGATCTTGTCCTTCTCCACCATAAATCCAATCCCTCCAAGTGAAACCACCATAAATAAATCCAAACCCCGATCCCAGCAAGTGCCAAACCCCGTGCAAATCCAGACCCGCGAGATCTTGACCCTACGCGCAAAAAGACCCGCAAGATCTTACCCCGACGAGACTGCAGCAAATTCCAGACTGCTGAGGTCGCAGTCCGACCCCGATACGTTTTCCCAGCGAGTTCCAGGACAGTCTATGCAGTTTAAAACTGCATAGACTTCTGGGAGCTCCGTTCCTCATGTTTCCCAATCAGGACTGCTGCTGAGACAATCTGCGCATGCTCCAGACTCTCAGCAGCAGTCCAGACTAGTGCGCATGCGCGAAGTCCGCGAATTAAAATTTTTTTTTTCTTTTCTTTTTATTTCTTTTATTTTACAGTTGAGGGTGCTGCAGTCCGGCAGTCCAATAGCATGGGCCGCCCCTGCTAGTTCTACCCTCTGTGACTTTTTTAGCTGTACTGATGATGAATGTAAATTCTGCTGATGTATGTAAATTGTTGGCTATATATTCCACCATGATGTACTTATTATTTATTTGGATTCTCTTTGTCTATTATTGTAAACTCAGGTTCATTTTTTACCCTTAGTAACTACTGTTAATGTAGCTATGTATTATGTATATTTACTTCATTAGTCATGTTAATATGTATGTGGAGCTCTTCCGGGTCTCCATTGAAAAAGGGCTCCAGCCCAGCTGGACTAACCCAGTCAACAAATGTCAAACAAATAAATATTGAACACATTTTTATACAGTTTACACAGCTTTCAATTAATGGGCTTCTAAGTCCAGACAATAAAAGATGGCTTAAAGATGAATCTTGAAAGATAAGTAATAAAGGCCATAGGATAACGTTTCACACAAACAATCTAGAACTACAGGCAGCTGGACCGTAAATGAGTCCTGGTTCTTAGAATGACACCAACTATAAAATCTCTTCCACTTATACATATACGGTTTTCTACTAGCAGTTTTTGTAACCTTCTTGTTTCTGCTGAATGTCTTCAGAATAAAATCTAACTGGTATCAAAACTCTCTCATCCAGGCAGTCAGCTGAAGTGTTTTCAGGTAGGAGTTTATCAAACAACTCCTGTTTGGGTGAGTAAATCCATTCTTCTGGGGAAGCATGTTGTAGTTGCCCTTGACCAATTTCAATAAAAGGAGAGCCACCATCACCTGGGCCAAAATGGAGTCACTGCCATTTTTAGGGAGTCCTTCTGGTCCTTTAGAAGAACCCCTGGTATCACTGGAAAGGGTGGAAAGGTATACAGGTACATTCCCATTTATGGGAATGAGAAGGGATCTGCCTTCCAGGCCTGTTTGTAAGGAATCCTAAAATAGAATTTCTTTGTCTGTTTTGAAAGGAGACAAACATCTATTTGAGGTGCCCACACAGTTGGATCAATTTCTAGAAGACCTGTAGATGTAATTTCCATTTGTGAGGTTCTGTTTTGGTCCTGTACAGCTTATCTAATACAATACTTTGTTCTGACAGGATATAAATGAATTGAAGAGTCAGATTGAGCAGAGTTGCAACCTCCCAGGTTGTCATGGCAAGTCTACAAAAGAGGATAAAATATGGCTCCCCTTTGTTTTTTTTTTTTATATATATATCAAAAAGTCACATTAGCGATGCAGGACATTTTATAAAGCAACTGTACACTTGGTACACTGTAAATAAAATATACCATGCATCTTTGCCACCCTTGATATTGATTTATTTACCGTTATCCCTAATGGTTTTGGTGTAGAAAGCATAAGAAAATATTTATGTATACTCACCATCTTTTCATACTCTAATGTAAATATTCTGTGTGTATTGTTAGACATCAAGTTTGAATAATGTTTTTCTTTTTCAAGATCAATGCTTTCTCCAGAAACAAGGTGTGGCTATGGGTACACCGATAGCTAATATTTATATGAATATAGTTATGGCTATAAAAGTGTTATAGTAGTATGTGTTCTCTGATTTGAATAAGTTTTTTAAAGCATGTATTGTTTTATGAAAGATTTGTGGGTTAAATTTTTATGTACTTGGGATGAACGTTAGATAAACTGGCTGTACTTATCAGTGATGCAACGCAAAAAAACATTCATAAGATAATAATTTCTTGGTTATTCTAATACAAAAATTAAACAATGGTTAAATTAATAAAACGGTATAGAGAACATATATAAGAATGCATGCCTACACAGAACAAACTTGCACCCCACCTTTTCATATTTTCTAACATTGCAAAGGGGTAAATGATATGTGTAGAAAGATTACATATTGAAGATACCATGTTGGAATGACACACAACTGACATGGAAGAAGAATTCATTGCAAGATGTTATATGGGTTGTCACCTTTTAAGCAGGCCAAAGTGGGACATGGGGGTTTGGCCAATATGATACTGGCCACACCCTCTTCCATGACATCACCAAAGGAGTGGTGAAGGATAGGCAGTTATTGGCACAACAGTATGAAGTTATTACAGTATACTGAAATCTCACAAACCATTTAAATATGCAGCTTTAACAGTAAAAGTAAAGCATTACTGCAAACACTCACACATTACTCAGTTGTAACAGTAAATAAACTTTACAGAAAAAAAACGCTACTCTTATTAAACAATTATGTTTTTTAAAAAAAGCAAAAAAAAAAAAACTCTTAAAATTCTGCACATTACACTAATCATGCCCATTTCATCAGTATTGACAGAAAAATATAAAATAAAAAAAAAAAAAGTGTCAGCATATTCCTGTGCACACTCCAAGACATAACCGAATCTAGCTATATTGTTAGAGCAGCTAGTAAATTTGTTAAGGTTTGACTTGCTTAGGTTTACGAAGATGGGTGAGGCGTAGAGAAAGGTCGATAGGAGATGTGTCCGAGCTATGGCAGTTCTGGCAGATGGGGTTAGGAATTGTTTAATCCTATACAAGGAGCCTAGTTTTTTGTTAACTGCTTTGATGGTTTTCTCTATATGAACATCATACTTCAGATTATTATCAATGACTACACCAAGAAGTTTTGTGCAAGGTTCTGGAGAGATTATGGTCCCATTGTCAGATGAGATTGTAATAATTGGTGATGTGAGCTTACGGGTAGGGAAGAAAAGTAATAGTTTGGTTTTATTTGGGTTCAATGGGAGACAGCGACTACTGAGCCAGTCCTCTACTTTGTTGAAGGTGAACTGGGATAGGGATTATAGATCTGTGGGGGTGGTGGTAGAGCAGATAAGCGTGGAGTCATCTGCATACTGAATACATGTTACATCTGGGATAACTTTGGGTAGGTCATTAACAAATATGGAGAAAAGAAGGGGGCCCAATATAGAACCTTGGGGGACACCAAGGGTGACAGGTAGAAGGGGGGATAGATTGTCTTTCCATAGTACAGCTTGTTGTCTGCCATGCAGGTAAGAGTGGAACCAGTTGATTACTAGGTTGTCTAGGCAAAGTGATTTTGGTGTGTCTAGGAGTAGGTGGTGATTCGCCATGTTGAATGCTCTGGATAGGTCGAGAAAGAGGGCTGAAGAGAGCTTGTTGTGATTACGGTTTTGATTTATTGTGTGAGAGAAGGAGAGAAGGGCTCTTGTACTATGGGCAGGTCTAAATCTGTGCTGGGTTGGGGCTAGGAAAGTATTCTGAATAAGGTGAGTTAGAATTTGCTTATGTATACATTTTTCCATTATTTTGGCTAAGGGAGATAGGATGGCTATAGGTCTATAGTTGGAGAGTTCAGTGGAGTTTCCCCCTTTGTGAAGTGGAATAATGTGGGAGATTTTCCAGATGGAGGGGACATAGGATTCTTGGATAGTAAAATTGATTAAGATGGAGATAGGGTATGCTATTTTATTAGCGGCCTTTTGTAGAAATTCTGCAGGAAGTAGGTCAGCTGCCAGAGTGATGGGTTTTAGTTTCTTAAGTAGGGACTTAATATAGTCTGTGGGGATAGGATCAAATTTGAAGGGGAAGTATATTTTCCTGAGTGGGTGTGTTAGAATTAGAGATGTTGGGAGTTAGATTATTAGCTAGGGACTGCACTGTTTCTGTAAAGAAAGTATTAAAGGTCTTTCCAACACATTTAGGGGGGTATATGTAAGGTCGTTGAGGGGGTGGGGGTGGAGGATTTACCTGGGTGGAGCAGTTTATTAAGGCCTGACCAGAATTTTTGTGATTGATTTTGGTGCTTTTGCTATAAATTGAAATAGTAGTTTTGTTTGTCTAGCATAATGGATTTTTTTGCCTCGTTTCTCAGTTGTTTGTATCTAATGTGGTCTTGTGGGGATTTGGTGGATCTCCAGGAGGTCCATGCTGTGTTTCTAGCAGTAAGTTTTTGTCTACTACCATTGGTTAACCATGGAGCTATTTTGTTTTTGGTTCTGATTCTTCGTTTGGGAGCATGCCTGTCTAAGATGGCTAGGAATTTAGCACTGAAGTCTGAGACTGCTTCGTCAAGGGGAAGTAGTTTAAGATTGGACCATTTGCATGAGTTAAGTTCGGCATGGAAATTAGTCAGGTTAAAGTTTTTTGTATTCCTAAGGATTTTAAAGGTGGTTTGATGAGGCGTGTCATTCCTTTTTCTGATTATATAGGTTACAAATTGGTCACTCATGTCCTCAGGTAGGGTGCCTGATTTATATAACTGGGGTTTGTTGTTTATTAATATCCAATCTAGGATATTTTCCTTATTGTTGGGCTTATTGATTCTGGTAGGGGAAGTTATAATCTGGGAGAAGCCATGTAAGTTAATATGGGTGGTTTGGTAGTTTGATGAACAGGTTTTCCAGTCGATATTGAAGTCCCCGAGAATAATAGTTTCTTGGGGATGGTTAGTGGATAGCCATTGGAGGGTACTGTCTAAGGTGTCTGTGTTATCACCTGGGAGAATATAAATACATGCTATGTTTACAGATTTGTGTTTGTTAAGCTGGACATTTGTGATGAGTGTTTTGGAGTTGCTAGTTATCAGGTCTTGTGGGGTACTAATTATGGATATTTCAAGAGTGGATTTATACATGATGGTTACTCCGCCACCTTTCCTACCTTTCCAGTCAAGTTTTATTATATTGTAGTTGGGGGGTATAATCTCATTATCAGGGATGATGGGTTTGGGCCAGGTGTCTGTAAGGCATAGTAGGTCAGGGGAGTGCATGTCCAGGAGGGCATGCAGATAGTGAATTTTCTTATTTATACTTCTGATGTTTAGGTGACAGATTAGTAATGAATTAGGGGCATTATATGAGCTCCGTAGGTTAGAGTGCCATTTGTGGAGTTAGTGGTATTAGGTGAGTTTGGGCCTGGGTTAGGGTGGATGTTGTCATTGGCTGTAAAGTTAGGTAGTGACCTCCTTATGAGTTTGAGGATTTTCACTAAGAGTTGGTGACAGTATTTAGTCCCAGGGTTTACATAGTTAGCTTGTATGGGATGGAGAGGTTTCGGAGTAGTAGAATTATAGAAGAGGTGGGGTAGTATTGGTTTGGGGTAGTGTGGTTGGTTGCTAGTGGTGGTACTGGAAAGTAGGATACTGAGAGCTAGGTAGGTAGTGGTATTCATAGGCAGTGAAAAGATAAAGTATTACAAGTGGGGGTATGAGGTAGTAAAGTGGTCTAGGTTTTGGTGATAAGATGGGAGTTAGTGGAGACATTGTGGGCTAAATGGTATTTGTGATAGAGAGTGTAGATGGGGAGATACAAGAGTGAATTGTGGGAAAGTGGTGGGTTGGGAGTGGGGGTTTGGGTGTAAAGACAGAATGTGTTGTAGTTGGTTGATTGTGATGTGTGAGGGTGGCAGTTAATGAGGGGGTGTGGTTAGGTGAGTATAAATGTAGGAGTACTGGGGAGCGGGTGGGAATTGGGGGCAGGGTAGGGGAGCGGAGTGAGTCCGCAGAGCGAACTGAGCGGGTAGAGCCAAAGGAAGGTGAGCTTTAGGACAGGTTTGGTTGGGAACAATCAGCTGTGTAGATAGCAGCGCAAGTAGCCAGAGGGCACAGAGGGAGAGTATAGGCTGAAAGGACTAGAGGTGGGGAAACAGTTATGGTCATGGGAGGTGAGCTTCAAGACATGTTGGGTTGGGAACAATCAGCTGTGTAGATAGCAGGGTAAGTAGCCAGAGTGCACAGAGGGCGAGTATAACCTGAAAGGACTAGAGGTGGGGAAGCAATTATGGTTGTGGTGGAGAGGGATAGAAAGTAGAAGTAATGAGCAAAATACACTGGATCGTTGATCAGGAGCTGCTCGTAAGGCAGGGGATATTAGGTGGATTCAGGCCGCCATCTAGTGGACAAACCTTGTAAGTACAGCAAAGTACCTTGTAGAACTCTGGGCTGGGAAGTGTATGAAATGCGGCTTTATTGTGGCTAGGAGAAAGTCATAGAAGGATAGATAAGTGGGTCCAGAGAAAGGGATGGGTGGCTGCTGCAGTACCTGACAGAGAGTGAGTTCTAACCACCTAGCAGGGTTGTGGGACTAGCGTCTAATATTAGCAAAACTCAACAGTATTCAGGCATACTTTGGTTTTAATTCCCTTGAAACTGCAGAGGTAAATCTTTCAGGGGGTAGGTTTAGCAGGACCTTGGCAGTATAAACATGGCTTTGTAATCACGTCCAGCAGGTTGGAAATTACTTTCTGCGTAGGCAGGGAAGCTAGAAAGAATGTAAAGAGGAGAGGCAATGAGAAAAAGGAGAGTCACAGACACTAGTTTCCAGTACAGGCAGCATACTAAATAATTTACAATTGTGCAATGTTAAACAGGGATGTGTAGCTTTATATCAGTTAAAAACATGCTTCACCAGCTTTATATCAGTTAAAAACATGCTTCACCATTAGGAGTAAGAGTATATTTACACCATTGTAGTGGTGAACACTTTGTGCAGGCTAACAGTATTGAACGCTACACTCCATGAATTGAGGAGCTGTAACAACCAGTTACTGGGTCATTATAAATAAAAATGGGGTTAAATTGTAATAAATGAGGTAGCAACTGTACAGACATTTAAACTAATGGCTTTGCTTAACACCATGGTGGTTCTACAGTCAGGAAATGTAATGGTTGCTTTGTTAGTGACTGGTAACACTACACTTCCATTCAAAAATCAATGGTAGATAGTGTTTAACACAGCTAACATTTAGGTAAGCATTTTTTCTTTCCATTAGGACGTTCCTTTGATTGAAAACATGGTGGATTCACTTTTAGCGGCTGTCCAGTTCTTTCTCAAGGAATCAATTACAGTTACACTGCAGTTGGGGTTAATGGGTAGCACGTGTTTAGCATTTTTTGCTAACCATTTTCAGGACGCTACCAAGTTAAACAGTGGTTATGGGGTCTAATTATAACGCCAAGCCTGCACGTGTCTGAGCGGGTACAGCAGAGCCAGCGTTTACTGTGTGCAGCCTTTAGAAGGCAGGGATACCACTTTTACAGGTAAACACCTGGATTATGCCCTCAGTCCCCTGTAATAATGTTGCTAAAGACAACAACACTGGTCTACAACCTTATCGAGTTATATATAGCACATAACTCTGGTAATTAAGACAAAACATTTACAACTCTGTTAAGTAGCACACAATATAGGGAGAAACCCCACAATTCAGAGCTGTATTGGTTCTACAAAACCGTATTATTGTGCTAGGCTTCAATATCCTACCTAGGCAGGTAGGAAAGTAGTACAACAGCTAAAAATCACCAGGTAAAGGTCCTTGTAAACCTGCCCAGTGAGAATATCACCCTAAAGGAAGATACCAGAATGCCCTGCTTCAAGACATCATTAAATGAAGGCAGCTTGAACTATGCAATTCAATACAGGTACATTCTTGAGAATACTACCCTTGTCAAAACATCACTACAATCAAAATCAGTGCAGGTTATGTGGAAGTATACTACTGATGCCATGGTAAGGGTCTTTTCCACAGCTTACTTGATCTCAAATTCATGCAGGTGTACCATCCTTCTCAGAACCTAGTCAGCAAGTAAGAACAGAAGTGGGATTGATGACACAGACAAAAGATGTCTGTCCCAAAATAGTAAAGAAAAAGGTTATCTTGTTCACCCTGTCCAAAGCCTGAATTTTTGGACTTCTTATCAGCAGGATGATATACTGTTGTAGTTTCTGATACCAGTGCTGGGCTGAATAGATCACAGAGGAATCTGCCCTAGGATATCACTCCACTCTGCTGGGGTTTTATAGTGGTCATCCACTTTCTTGACAGCACAAGAAAAGAAGTCTAAATGCTTCCAAGACATAAAAATAGCTTTATAAAGACCATGTTCCAAAGAGAGAATCATTCAAGGTTCCTCATAATTCTTTTTTGATATACAATTCAAGTATTTTAGTGAGATGACAGATGAGCAACAGGCCAGCCCATAATGGGCTTAGGAAGGGAATGTCATGTGTACATAGGAAGTTATGAAGACATTGGCTGAAACCTATGCATTTAAACTGAAAATCATCAAGACAAATGCACCCACGGCTAACTAGAAAGTACAGTTGTGTACACTTACCATAAATGTAGATGTTTGAGTGTATTCACTGTTGCAGTCATCACATTTGGGTTATCTGCCTGCAGGTAGCCCTCATTTGGCCCGAATACCAGAGACTTAGCATTTCTGCGTCGGATGCTGTCACTCCAGGACTGACGTCAGTGGTATGAAAACAGGCAGCTGACGTCATTACATCAGTTTTTCTTGCCCCAAATGTCAGGAGTCCCCCCAAATAGGGAGCGAAGTTATGGTGGGGAAAACACCACCAGTAAAAAGTAAATACCAATACCCCTGAAAGGGGTGAGTAACAGCCACAGATAGGAGAGAGAGAGAAAAAACAGGGGGCTGGAGGGAAGGAAACCAGGACTGCAACAGTGAATACACTCGAACATCGACATTTATGGTAAGTGTACACAACTGTACTATGTTCTTCGTGTTTCACTGTTGCAGTCATCACACTTGGGTGGATTCCCAAAGCTGAAAAAGGGTGGAGGCAGTCAAGAAGAGTTAGGGCTGGCCAGTATGCCTTGCAAGACTGCTGTTGCAAAACCTGCCCTGGATTTGGAAAAGATAGGCAGGTGGTAATGCTTGGTAAAGGTGTGCACTGAACTCCAGGTAGCAGCTTCCAGGATGTCCCTGGTAGGGACTCCCCTGAGAAATGCTGTAGAGGTAGATGTTGCCCTAGTGGAATGTGTTCTGAACCCATGAGGGGTTGGTTTCCCATGGGTCTTGTAGTAGAAATGGATGCAATGTGCTATCCATTTGGAAATTGTTTGTTTTGAAATGGCCTTTCCCTCTGCCCCTGTTGCAAAGCTGATTAGTAACTGGTCAGATTTTCTGAAGGGCTCAGTCCTATCAAGGCAGAATCTGAGCTGTCTGTGGACGTCCAAGGAGTGCAGGATTCTTTCCCCTTTATTATGAGGATTAGGGTAGAAAGTTGGCAAATGGATGGATTGGTTGAGACCCACACTGGATACCACTGTAGGCATGAAGGAAGGGTTAGTCCTGAGGGAAAACCTGTCAGCATGGAAAATACTGAAGGGTTCCACAGCCATAAGTGCTTGTAGCTCAGACACTCTTCTAGCTGAAGTGAGGGCCAGAAGCAAGGCTGATTTCCAAGAGAGGAATTTTAAGTCTGCTGATGCAGCAGGTTCAAAGGGGGAAGCGTGAGCTTTTTCAGTACAAAGTTAAGATCCCAAGCAGGGATGAGTGCTCTCCTTGGTGGCCTTAAGTTGTTTACTCATCTCAGGAACTGTTTGATAAGAGGGTATGAGAAGAGAGGTGGCTCAGTGTTGTAATGAGCCGAAATGGCTGAGGCGTGTATCTTAATAGAGAAGGACAGGCCTTTGTGGAGTAAATCTGGTAAGTAATCCAGGATTAGAGGCAGGGAGGGCAGAGTTGTGTCCTCTCCTTTAGATAGAATCCAGGAGCAGAACCTTTCTCACTTATCAGCATAGGATTTTCTTGTACTGAGTCTTCTGGCTTCAAGAATGATGTCCAGCACCTGCTTGCTTAGGGTTGCTGAGGCCCAGGGCAATCAGAATTGTCCTTGGTCTGTCCTGTCTTATCTTGTGTAATACTCTTGAGAGAAGGGGCAGAGGGGGAAAGGCATAGACTGAGAGATTTGCCCACTGAAAAGTTAGGGCATCCACTTCCCAGGCCCTGCTGTGAAGATTCCTGGTGCAGAATTTGCTGAGCTGGTGGTTGTAGGGGGAGGCAAAGCGATCCACATCTGGGGTCCCCCATTTCTGAATGAGAAGGTTGAAGGTGCCGGGCTCCAACTGCCACTCGTGTGGGTCTAGGAGATTTCTGCTTAAGTCGTCTGCCAGTGAGTTTTGTTTTCCTGGCAGGAATTGAGCTTGCAGATGGACTTGCATGTCCAAGGCCGTGTGCCACAGGGCCATGGCTAACCTGCATTGTGGGTAGGAGTGGTTCCCCCCTGCTTGTTAATGTACCACATAACTAAGATGTCGTCTGTTTTTATTAGCAGTTGTTCTGGAAAGAGTAGGGATCTGAAAGCTATCAGGGCGTACTGCGCAGCTAGCATCTCTTTTGGTTGATGTGCAGATGAATTTGACTTGGGCTCCAGTGACCCTGAATGCATTTGCTGTTCATGTGTGCTCCCCAGGCATAGTCCAATGCATCTGTGGTTAGGGTCTGGGTGGCGTGGGGTTGAGAAAACGGCAGTCCCTTGTTATGGCAGCATGCTTTTGCCCACCAAAGGAACTCTGTCCTTAGACAGTATGATAGGAATAACTGTTTCCAGGTCCTGAGAATGTTGGCACCAAAGACTTTTTAAGTACCATTGAAGTTTCCTCATATGCAGTCTTGCATATGGAATTAGCAGTATACATGAGGCCATGAACCCTAGGGCCTGCAGCATTTTTCTTGTGGATAGCTGGATTCTGGTGGCCATTTGTTTGAAGTAGGCTGTCAGGCTTGTTTTTCTGAAGTGAGGAATGCCATCTGGGATGTTGTGTCCAGGCTTGCTTCCAGGAATACAATCTTTTGATTGGGTACCAGTTTTGATTTCTTTTCATTGATGGTGTAACCCAAGGAAGTGAGAAGGTGTTTCACAAATGTCAGGTGCTGCAAAAGCAATTCCTGACTGTCCACTTGAATCAGGCAGTAGTCCAAGTACGGGTAAATTTGGATATTTCTCTGCTTGCAGTATGCAATGCCTGGAGCCAGGCATTTTGTGAAAACTCTGGGTGCAGTAGATAAGCCAAAGGGAAGTGCAGAGAACTGATAATGCATAGATCCTGCCTGGAAACATAGATACTTCCTGCATGTCTCCCTTATGGGCATGTGCAGATAGGCTTCTTTTAAGTGTAGGGTGACTAACCAGGCATCCTTGGCTAGTATAGGAAGAAGCTGTTGCAGGGTAAGTATTTTGAATTTTGGTGCCACCAGGAAGGTGTTGAGAATTGAAAGATCCAGGATTGGGTGCCAAGAGCCCTCTTTTCTGGGTACCAGGAAGAGTCTGGAGTAGAATCCTTGACCCCTCTGTTCTACTGGAACTGGCTGAATAGCTCTGATATTGAGCAGGGAAGCTACATGGCTTTGAGCCTCTGCCCACTGGTTTAGAGGAAGGTCTGGAAACCTGCTTGGGGTTGGTAGTGAATGGAAATAAAATTTGTACCCCTGGGATACAATGTTGAGGACCCACCGGTCATGTGTGATGGACATCCAATTTTTTGGATGAAGGGCAAGTTTTCCTCCTAGTGGTACAAGCAATTGGGCAGGGCTGGGGAGTGGAGTAATGAAGTCATTGTGAGTTTTTTCCATAAGGAGGTGGCTTACCACTCCCTGCTTTAGGGGTGGGGGCACTCCATTGCTTAGATTTCTACATACCCTGAGACTGTAGTGTGGGTGGTCTGTTTCCCCTGGGTCTGGTTTGAGAAGGCCTGGAGGGTGCTGGAAAGGACCAGTGTTTGGAAGGGCAATGCCTACTGAATCTAGGGGGTTGCACTTATAAGAATTATTTAACAATCTGCATAGACTTAGCTTTTTCTTCCATCTTTTTAAGAACTTCTTGTGCTTTGGTGTCAGACAAACTGTCATTGTTCAAAGGAGCGTCTAGTAACTTTGATTTGACATGGTCTGGCAAGGTCTGGTCCTTGAGCCAAGCATGTCTTCTCAGTACAGATCCAGTGACTGCTGCCCAGCAGGATGTTTCTAGGGCGTCAAAGCCACTAAGTCATGCTTCAAAGTATGCTTACTGACTTGGCTTGCAGAGTGCATAAGCTCCTGCAATTCTTTAATTTCTGCACAGTCTGTAAAGGTTGCCACTTTTTGTTTAATAAGTTCCATAATGTGCTGCTGGTACTTCAGCATGTGAAACTGACAATTCAGTGCCCTAATAGCAAGAGTTGCAGAGGTATATACCTTCTTACCCCATCTGTCCAAAGCTCTGAAATCCCTGTCAGAAGGGGTGGTATTCTTGGCTGTAGTAGCCTTGATACCTTTAGGCCCCTGGGAAATGATCTCTGGGTCAGCAGTAGGATTCTTGAAAAGAAATTTGTGGTAAGACTGGATTCCATAAAAACATCATCAACAACATCCAGGACAGGGGGTATTGCTAAAGGCCTGTGCTGAGGCAACTCTAGGAATTCTCCGAGTCTCTTTTTTACTGAGGACAGTCTTGGCATTCCAAATGGAAATGCTCTCTGAAGGGATGCAAGGTTTCACCAAAAGATAAATCCTCTGGAGGGGAGGCAGAGGGAATGGATTCCTCTGCATCTGAATCCTCATAAGCAGATAAGGGCATGTCTTCATAATCAGAAATCTCAGACTCATTGTACTCCGGGTCTGTAGAAGCTGTAGGGGACTGGTCTCTTTTTCTCTTAGCAGGGAAAGACTGACTTCCCCTAATCAGCGTAATAAGGTCTTCTGCCATTCTAAGCATTTGTTTTTGTGGCATGGGAGCAGGTGCATGCGCTTTGGTCATTGATTTTCTAGGCGTAGTGCATACTCTGGACCTAAGAAACTTGGTAGTTTTAGTTAAAAAAAGAAGTCGTCAGTTTGAGTCGAACATCAGCTGAGCGAAGTGCCTGCACAGCAGCTCCGGACCCATCCAAGGTAGAGACATCTGCAGGTTCCATAGTTGAAGAAGAGTCTCGCAGCATACCGGACTCAGAATGGGTCTCGGTAGAAACCTGAAAATCCATTGAAGTGGGCATCAGGGGCTGCGAAAACGCCTCACTGAGTACCGGCGGACTGGCGATTAGCTTAACGGAAGCATTGTCGGCAGCTTTGGACCTATACAGTCTGTCTCTGTCTTTAGCCTTAAGTTTTTTTGGAATATTGGTAGTCAGATGGCTTACCCAAGCCATTTCAGAATACAGAGATCAAGAGCGAAAGAATTTAGTGACAAAGAGAGCCCGATGACGAATGGTTTGGGTGTTAAACAAGGCACAAAACCGACAGCGAGGTACATCGTGGTCTGGGCCTAAACACGTAATGCAGTAAGAATGAAAATCTCTGTGAGGTATTTGCTTTCCACAGGCAAGACAGTTGTTAACTTTTTCTGACATCAGTTAGGCCAAGAAAAAAGTATCCCCAATGGGGTACTTAGCTTTAGAAGACTTCAGGATTATTCAATTCGTAGACGAAAATTCAGGTAGTGGCCGACCGGCACTTGCGAACTGCTTTTGCTTTGGGCTGCTCGACAAGAAAGACTGATGTAATGGTATCGGCTGTCTGTTTTTATACTCCTGATGACTTGACGTCAGTCCTGGAGTGACAGCATCTGACGCAGAAATACTAAGTCTCTGGTATTCGGGCTGACTGAAGGGCTACCTTCAGGCAGATAACCCAAGTGTGATGACTGCAACAGTGAAACACGACGAACATCAAAACCAAATACAACTCTGTTGCTAAACAATCATAGATGAATATTACTATTTCTTGGAGGAAGCTTATATCACTTTACCTTACAAAAATAATAATCACGATCAGGAATTAGTAGAAAAAAAACACTGAATGTCTTATCACATCAGAATTCAACTTAAACAGAAGTTATATACTTAACTTGAATAGTTGCATTCTACGGACATCTCCAGGAAGGCATGGATCATGCTATCCCAAACAAAACCAAGACCCAATCATCCAAAGGCAGGCGTCCAGTCTGGTGGACCCCTGCCATAAATAAACTGTACAACAGAAGGAGGAAGCTACTACATGATAGAGCAAAATCCCTAATAGGGAAGGCATCTCTGATCAGTACTAGCAAAAAATTACGATCCCTCATAAAATCCTCCAAGGCCAGCTTCGAGAGAAAAATTGCACAGGACACCAAAGACAATCATAAGGCTTTTTTCAGTTATGTTAGAAACCTGGGATGCAACTCCCAGACTTGTTCTGAGATGAATCTAAATGACAAAAAATACACTGAACCCACAGACATCGCCAGTATCCTGGCAGACAGGTTCAGTGCAAACTTCTCCACCCCCTCCCCCCTAAAAGGGCAAGCATCTATCCCAGCAGAGGGCTGCCTCCCAAACATCTCTGATGCTCAGGTGAAGGCTGCCCTCACCAAAGCAAAAAACACTGCTTCCATGGGACCAGATGGTGTCCCAGGTTGCGTCCTACATGAACTCCAAGAGGAACTAATCCCTCAAATAAAACAGCTATACAATCTTAGCCTCACTACAGGATATGTGCCCACAGAAAGGCGTACAGCAACAGTGGTCCCACTCCACAAAGGTGGAGCCTCTACGGACCCTGGAAACTATCGCCCCATAAGCCTGACTAGCTTAGTCTGCAAGGCTATGGAGAGGATCATCATGGAGCTCATAAACAAAGACATTGGGGACCTACAGACACTAGATCCTACCCAGTTCGGCTTTGTCAAGGGCAGATCCTGCCTTTTGAACCTGGTTGACGTCTTCAAACAGTCACCAAAGCCATAGATGAAGGGAAGGTAGTCCACACAGCCTATCTGGACCTTGCAAAGGCATTTGACACAATACCCACTGGCATTATAGATAAGCTATCCAGCTTAAATATAAACCCCTATGTCACAAGATGGGTCGCAAACTGGCTCAAAGACAGAACCCACAGAGTGAGAGTTGCTGGAGTCATGTCAGACTCGAAACCAGTCACAAGTGGCGTCCCACAGGGTTCTGTCCTGGGACCACTCTTGTTCGGTATATACTTTTCCGAGGTACAGGCAAACGTGGGAGGACTATGGCTCACCAAGTTCGCAGACGACTGCAAACTGGGCGCCATAATCAACTCTCCAGCTGACACAAACATCCTTCAAAAAAGTCTCACAGAGACAGATAACTGGTGCCAGCGCCATGGTCTAAAGCTAAATGCCAAAAAATGTATAGTCATACCCTTTGGCAAAAACAATGTGCCCACAAATTACCACATAGGCAGAAACCCATTAAGTACAGAGAAAGTTATCAGGGACCTGGGGACCCAAGTTGATAGCAATCTCTCCTTTGAAAACCACATTGCCAAAGTGGTTAGAAAGACCTTCTACACAGCCCACCTCATCACGAAGGGTTTCACATCTAGATCAAGAGAGGTAATTGTGCCCCTTTATTCATCCCTCATCAGGCCCATCATAGAATACAATGCCCCTTTTTGGATGTACCTTACCCGACACCTGCAGCAATTAGAAAGACCCCAAAAGTATCTCACCAAGAGGATCAAGGGTCTCAAACAGATGCCATATGCTGCTCGGTTAAAAAAACTCCAGCTCTACTCAGTTGCATACCGCCTACTTTGAGGCGATCTATGCCTGACATACAAAGCTATGTCAAATCCAGAATTAATGGACATGCTCCACCTCAGTAAATCTAAATCCCTTAGAGCCACACGCTTGAGGGACTTGAACCTCAGCACAGAAATAAATAGAATTTGCTGGAGGGACAGGTTCATAACCCAGAGGCTCCCTTCGCTCTGGAATAGAATTCCAGTTCATGTGAGTCAGAGCACCTCACTGAATCTCTTCAAGAAGAATCTCGATAGGTGGATGGGAGATCGTAGGTTTATCCCAGGGATTACTCCCGTGTCACTATTAGACAGAGGCACAGTAAACTAAACCTTAAAGGGCACAGTATACTCAAATCAAGGGGTGGCGTAAGCCATACAGAATCGGGCTAGGCTTATAATTGCCTCAGGGCAGATAGCCTAGTATGAACCTAACATAATGTTGAATCTTCATTATTGGTTCTTAGGTAAATACTATGCTAACTGTCCTTGCAAATCAGTTTAAGCCTAGCTTTTTTCCCTTTAATGGTGAGAATCACAACCTGTACTTTGTATTTGTGAGCCAAACACCTTAACAACTATGCTAACCCTCTACCATTCATTTTGACTGTTGCGAATTTGTCATAAAGTGGATCTGATTCAGCAGACTCTTTTCCAAGCACTCCAGCCCCTTCCTTGCTCCCATAATACACCTGTTCATTCTGAGTCCTTATATCAAGTTTTCTGCATTACTTCTAAAACTATGACTTCTTAGGTGCCAAGATTTAGGAGATGAAGGATGGACAGGAACCAGGCTTGGTCTATTAGGTGTTTCCAGCACAAAAAAGATGCAAGGAATTGGAGTGGGATCCAAGGTGGGCTGTTGAAGTGGACAGACTATGGATAATGAAGATCCAGCATATGGTAAGTACGTAATTTCTGTATCTAACATTACCCAGGCCAGCCATTTTGATGTTTGGAACAGATTCTCCAGCTACCAAACTTCCTGGGTGGAATCATGACAGAATGTCTTTAAGAATGAAAAAGAAGACCTGGACATGGAGATCACATCCAATTTATAATGCTTGGTGATGGTGTACAATTTGGTCTAAGCTGCTGCTGCCAAATAAATATCACCAATTAAGGAAGATGTAGAAGTTGCAATGGATCTTCTGAAATTTAGTTTTGGTTTTGACAATAGGTTATAGAATTGGTGGTCCACCTGAACAAGGTTACTTTGGAAAGCTTTTGTTCAAGTTTGAAGGGTGTATTAGAAATAAACATTTGGCTGTTTTTTTTTCAGATTACTTTAATACAATACAGCTGCCTGTGAAAATCCAAAGTGTGCAATCAGTGCTCTCCCTTTCTGAAGTGTCCTGGGAAAAAGATGGGAAGATGAATGGTTTGAGTGAGAGAAAAGTCTGAGGTAAACTTGGCCATTAAGAGTGAGTTGGTTCAAAGGAAGATCTTTGTGGAAAACCAAGTATGGTAGTTTGGTGGGGAGAGCATGAGCTTTGAGACCCTTCTGGCACAGGTTACTACTGAAAACATGGTTTTCCAGAGCACAGATTTTAAGTCAGCAGAAACTGTTTCAAAGGAGGAATTGATTAACTCTTCTAGGACCAGACTGAGATCCCATGGAGGTATGAAATCCTTGATGAGAGGTTATAAGAGAAAGTTTCCTTTGACAAATGCTTTACAAACCATTTGCACTGCCAAAGATCTTTGGTGACATTATTAAATGTGACCAAATAAAACTAATGCCAATTTTTACACCATCATGTTGCTAGCCTTGACAAAGCGCACAATTTGGGATCCATGTTCTTTTATCTTGAGATTATTGCATACCATTTAATATTTATGAAGTATATGCAATATCTCTGGCTATTAATGGAACTGGATAAATCATGTGATTAATATGAGGGAATGGATGTCTGAGTGAGGCTTGCCGGATGGTTCTGACAGGAAATCTAGTTGTAGATGTAGAAGCCAGGACTGCTTGTTAAGGTGAGTCTATAACATGGAGAAGCAAACTTGTCTCAGTCTAAAAAGGTCTTTGAGGATTACTGAAGCCTTGCACTGGGATCCTTGCTGAAGAAATTCAGTCATTAATGGTAGAGGGAAAAGAATAGGGAATCCCAGGAGGTAAATGACAGAACAGACCATCACTTGGTACCAGTCACTGAGGACAGATGAGTGTAAAGTAGCTGCTGCATTTATTGTTGGACCGAAAGACAGACAGATAACAGTAAGGCTGGCCCCAGCAGCAAAAATAAAGTGAGCCGCTGACAGATGTGGGGCCACTTGTGAGGCATCACTATTGATCTGCTTAGCCTGTCTTCTACATAGTTGGTTCATTCCAGAATGTGTGTTATTGCTAGAAATCACTGTGAAGACATCACCTTTTGCCACACCCACAAAACCTCTCGACATAGTGGGTAACACTGGATTCCTCCCTGTTTGCTGAAGTACCAGATTACAACATGTTGTCTGTGTGCATGGAGATCACAGTCTGTGGAAGGGATTCCTAGATGTCCTGCAGTGCTAGGAGGACCAGCCCCATATTCATGATATTTATGTGTAAATTGGCATCTTGATGGTTCATGTGCCCTGGACCTACTTTTTCCTCACAATGCCACCCCCAACCTAGAGAGGGGTATCTGTGGTGACAGTGGCTCTTGGAAGGGGAGGCAGGAGGGTGAAAGGTTAGCCTGCTGTAACTCTGGCTGTCTACCAACAGAGGAGAGCTAGATTGGATTGCTCGCAGAATTCACTGATTAACACTACTGCACACTTAAGAGTCCACTGAAACACACTCATGTAACAAGAATAGCTGTGTAAAATATTACCATAACCTTAGATGTCCTTCTCTTCCATGTTGCAGTATTCTAAACTATTGGGCTTTCCTCCCTTGCTACCCGAACATCTGGCCAGTATACAAAAGTTTGTAGTCACTGCTAGGCACGTAGGATGTCTGATGTTGGCCCAGGGTGCTTGGGCCATAAAAGTGATGTCTGCACGTACCTTTCCTCAGAAATCAATGCCCCAGTCGGACCCCAGTCCCAGGATAGTTGTATAGGCTCTGTGCCATCCAAGACGAGACAGTTCTGATGAAGATAAGGGGGTAAGGTTGGAGAGAATGACTACTGTAACATGGAAGAGAAGGACATCTAAGGTTATGGTAAGATTTTACACAACTATTATATGTCCTTCTATTCTCATCTTGCAGTATTCCAAACTATTGGGTGATTGCCAAAGTTCACAAGGAAGAAGAGGTGGTGGTATGGAGGTACTCTCCACAAAGCCATGCAGGATTGCCCTAGCAAACCCCGCTCTAGATCTGGAGATATGATCCAACCTGTAGTGTTTGGTCAAGGTGTGGACAGATGACCTAGTAGCTGCCTCTAGGATGGAAACAGTGTCCGGTCCTTTGAAGAAGGCCCCAGATGAAGCCATGGCTCTAGTGGAGTGGGCTTTAATTTTGGATTTGAGCTATTTCCCATGGAATGTGTAGCAAAAGG